>NC_056744.1:672188723-672251223 GCF_019279795.1 Protopterus annectens
GAAATGGGATCTTAATAGTTGTGCATGGAGGGGGAAAGCATGTTGTGCATCTGACTACCTGCTAGGTGTGCCAGTAGAAAAAAGATCCTTTTTTTTGCTCTTCAGTGGAACAGCTGAGGGGTAGATCTTGCTTGCAATACATCGATTGTCTTATTATAGTGAAGTGCTTTTTTGTCACTCTTCACTTGAAGAGAAGATGGTGGTGGGGCACTGGTGTGACTAGTCTCATATACAAAGCTATGGAAAGCAATAATGGATAACTATCAAAAAATAATCTAATGGACAAATTATCAAATATCATACGGTCAGAACCATATCATCAAGAATTCAGTCCATTGAAACAAACTCAAAACAAAGGCAACACCTGCATACACTACAAAACTGCTTTTGTAGGGGAGTGCAAGCCCCCCTGCTAATTATACATACTAACTCAGAGATAGCACTACAGTGGAGGAAAGGGAAAATTTCCTTATTCATACTGTAACTCGCTCTCAGTCAGAATGGTTTGACAAACTGAATTGTTGATAATATGGGTTCAACCATATGACATGCAATGCTATGTCTGTTCAATTATTTGGTAGGTATCCAGGAATAATGACATAGGAAATCTTCAGACACTGGATCCAACCCAGTACGGTTTCATCAAGGGCAGATCATGCCTACTCAACTCGGTGAATCTTTTTTTTGGAAGGTCACCAAGGCAATGGATGAGAACAATGGTGCATACTCCCTACTTTGCCCTAGCCAAGGCATCTGATACAATACCCGACTTGGGCATTGTAAACAAATTCATGGAATTAGGCAAAAAATCCTAAGTTACATGCTGGATAGTCATACTGCTCTCAGACAGGACCCAATAAGTTAGTATAAAGTTGTTCAATTCCACAAAAAGGCTGTTCACTAGTAGAGTCCCTCAAGACTATGAGCTGTGTCCACTTTTTTTTTGCATGTACTTCTTAGCAGTCAAGGCTAACATCAAGGGTTTCTGGCTAACCAAGTCTGCAGATGATTTGAAATTAGGAGCAATCATAGAATCCCTCCAAGACTCTAATATCTTTCAAGAAAGACTAACCCAGATAAATAACTGGTGTTACAGCCACGGTTTACAACTCCATGGCAATAAATGTATAATAGCACCCTTTTGGAAGTCCGCTAACCCAAGAAGCTACCTCAGTGATAACACACCCTAAGAGAAGGCACAGTGGTCAGGGATTTGTAGACATATACAGACAGTAACCTGTCTTTTGACCAACATATGTCTAAGGTAGTTAGGAAATCAGTCTATGTTACTCCAGTTATAAGCAAGAGGTGTGGCATCTAGGTCAAAGGAAGTGATCATTGCACTGTATTCAGCCCTCGTCAGGTCCGTCATTGAGTACTGTGCACCCTTCAATATGTACCTGACAGGCACATGCAACAACTGGAACTTCCACAAAGATTCCTCAGAAAAAGAATATGGGGGCTTAATATGTCCTCTACAGATCACTTCAAAGTGTCCCTATACTCTGCCTCCTGAAGACTGCTGAGGGGCGATCTCTGTCTGGCATACAAAGCTTCTCTATATCCTGCTCTGATGGACCTCTTGCATATCTTCAAAACAAATAGTATAAGAGCCACCCAAATCCAAGGACTTAGTGGCATAAACTGGACATGTTGGTGAGGCAGGTATGTTTCGTAGGTTTTCCATCCACATGAATCAGACGTCCGCTCTGACCTTCTTCGAGTGTAGCCTGAATCAGTGGAAGGCAAACTGTAAATACACCCCTGATCTGTCACGTATATCTCTAATGGACAGATGCACCCTGTAAATGCTTGACCACCCATGCCCTAGCTTGCAAATACCCTTTAAAATAAGGTCTACAGCACCAAACTTGCTGGATCCATGTGGGATGTATGGTTAGGCTTACAAAGACCCTTGTGGTCATCAGCCTAGTGCATATCGAGCATCACAATTAAATAAGTTATGCCAATTAAATACAGCACTGATTCTTACTTCTAACACCACAATATCTTTTGTGCCCAAAGGCAGAGAAAAAAATATTCCAGTTATCACCTTTTTATTGAAACAGTAAATAATAACAAAATCTCACTTTTATTGAAACAGTAAATAAAATCTCGAAGGCCATGTAACCTTGTTTTTTTTTGTTTGTTAAGAAGTCAGGAAAACATGCAGATGTGTGCAGTACCTGAGAGAAGCAAATAAAGTAGTTGGACATAGCTTCACATTCATTCCAAACCAAGCCACCATTCCCTCATGTATTCCATCCAGGGCTTTCTACTTTATAGTAGGATATCAGTGTTCGTGCTTCTTTTCTATTTCTATTTATTCTGATACCAGATACCAGTTTGCTTTTACCTGTACCTGGAAAAGGTTTTACTTATTTTTTAAATTATACATTTCTTATATAACTAAATTCATTGTACCCAATTATTCCTTACCAAGGGCAACTGGGAAGCACTATCTGGTCAAGTAACTCGGTAAGATTCTTACAATAGGCATAAAGGGGTGAAAAGAATCAAACTTAGCACCCTTGACTACAGGAAGCAGCTTGTTACCTCAGGGGGTATACTGAAACATCTTCTATCATACTTTATCTCAGATTTTAAATGCAAACCTAAATACTATTCCTTTTATAAGTAGTTCTGCTCCTAATCAGCATATAGAAGACTTGCTTAGCAATCCTTTCATTGGAAGCAAGCAAAAAACACCATCCATTTTCTTATTTCTTTAGTCTAAAACAGACAAAAGGAATAATAAAAAAAAAACTGCTGTTATATCTTCACAGAGTACATCTGAGGCATGGTATTTCAGCTGGAGTGTGCTCCCCTTGGCCTCTTAAACTGACACTATATTAGAAGCTCAGAGGTCCACTTTATTTCTTAAAAGAAGACTTTCGTTGGTATGTCTAGATATTGTCAGCACTGGATCTTAAGACATGCCAAGCCTGAAGAAACCCTTAAACTCTCTCATACCTGGTGTGATGATGGGAGGTATTGCTAGCTATGCCAGGAGAAGTAGGGCAGTGCATGTGTAACATATGCCACCATAACTAGCTGGAGTTTCATAAACAATTATGTTACTTGGATATCAAACTGATTTGTACAGATGCTTGTATTGAAAGTGTTGAAAATGCATTTGTAAAGCTGAAGTGTACCAATAGTGGGTCCTGCTGGACAGAAAAGTAATACAATGCAGTCTGACATACAGTGTAAGTGTTAAAATGAATATATTGTAACAGAGGATACTAGAAGAGAAGACGTTAATCTCAGTCTAGCTAACTTTGAAAACTAGTCTGAAATTAAATTACTTAGTTTAGGTCATAAAGATTGCATCATACTGTTCTGATTGCAGCCAGAGATGAAATGTCTGTGAAAACCAGGACTAGTAATCCTACTGTATTGTCCTTAGGGGTGAAATAACTGCTATCCTGGAAAGGTGGAATTTTTGAAATGGTTTTATAGCTTTCAGATGCTATAACACATCTCAGCAAAGCTCATCTCAAAGTCAAAGTAAACTTTACTGTCATTAAAAACTACACATGTGTAGCCTAAACGAAATGTCATGCATCATCTCAATTTTTGAGATTACAAAGGAAAGTTAAACAACACATAGGATTGGAGAAATAAACATAACTAACAAATACAATACTACTCCCAATACACTCAAGAAAGAGCGAAGACATTTACCAACACTCATATATGAAAAGAATACCCTCCCGAGTTAAATTAACTACCCTATTTAAAGTAATACAAAACAAAATCCACACATACAAATTGTAGGTATAATGAATGTTTGCACAAGTTGTACTGACACAGCTATGACAATCTATAGCATATTACAGTAACACACACAACCTAGTCACTACTGGACTTCCCATCCAGCCTTAGAGCAGACACTGCAGCAGCAGCAGCCACAGTGCAATTTGCTGCAGCTTTGTATTAGGTTCTTCCAATGACTGATCTTGTCCCTCATTCTGTAACTATTTTATTGTTGAAAAATAAGATTCAGCACCTGTTTTCTGCCAGAACCAATAAAAACAAGTTATTACTACTGACAACTACAAATACTGTTTTTTTTTTAGAAAGGTGTGTAGTACTAACCACTATGCCTTTGTTTCCAACTATTAAGAAAAGCCTTGTGAGTGCAACCATGTAGCACAAATATGTACAAAACTTAAAACAGACAAAGGATAATCTTCAAATCAAAAACCTTAATCTGATTTTATTCATAGATGGCTCATGTCAGACAGACAGAGGCTCTAATCTGAGAACTGGATATGCATTGTGGACTATAAATACTAACTTAGAAAAATGAAGTATAAACAATCTTACATTTGCACAGATAAAAAAATGATCATGTTAAACAAAGCCTACATACTAGCTTAAAAGACTGCTACCATTTACTGTGCTACTCATATGACTATGGAGTTGCACATGGCTTTGAACAGTTGTAGCATAACAGAAAAGCTCTGAATTCTAGAGGGAATCCTATAAAAGCAGACATTTTATAACAAAATTATTATGTGCTTTAATCTTACTGCAGGTTACAGAAAATGTTAAGTGTACGGCACATTCAACAGATGTAAAATAAAATAAAATAAATAAATAAATACTCAGATTGCATTAGACAAGACACTAGAGGACATTGCAGCTAAAGCTGTTGCACTGAATGAATGAATCCCAGTTTATTAAAATGCTGCTATCCATTAAAGTTCAATATAACTTAGCTTTTTCTAAATTTTATAAACTATATCTTTCAGAGCAGTGAGATAACTAGGGTGGGTTGGTGAGGTCAGTTGCCCTAGCAGCAAACTGTCAGGGAGTACAATCATCAATGCTGAAGAGATGCTCTATCTGATATGAGTGAATTGCTAGTACTCATTTTAGCAACCACAGCAAACATGAATGCTGAAATTAAAGATTTTTTTTTGTTTAACTGTAGCACTTCTACCTATAGTTCTGAGAAGACTTTTTTGTGGATTGTCAGATCTGAATCATTCTTTGTGTGTGTGTGTGTGTGTGTGTGTGTGTGTGTGTGTGTGTGTGTGTGTGTGTGTTTAGTCTTGGGACCACCCAGGGGGTGCACCAAATGACCTAGCTGTCATATTCTGGGACATAGTAGATTAATATGATACTACAAAAAAGTATCTAGTTGTTGTGATATTACTAGCCATCTTATTTGCCTAAAAATGTTACTATACTTGTCCATGTATATCAGAGTGCATCACATGTGAAATAGAAAAAATAATTAAAGCAGCAAATAAAGTTGATATTCTCCATGCTTCCACAGTGACTCAAAATCTGCCAGCATACACTGTTAAATTTGTTAATCTCAAAACATATGATGTAAAACAGAAAATAGAGTGTCTACCTTACCAACCCCATGGGGACCTTTCCAAAATTTCAAAGTGGAATTCTTCAACTAGACAACTGTCAAGAATTTAAATACATTTAAGTAATCACATGCAGAAGCATAGCTTGACTTTACTATAATAAGCCCATGGCTACATTGTAGACATGGGCTTATTACACTGAGATCCACACTCCACCCCCCCCCAGAATATAAATAAATAAATAAAACCACATGCACTTTACTATACTAAGCAGACACTCATCTCACTGTTTTATTACACTGAGATCCATGCCCCCTAAGCTCTTCCACTGAAGAGCAAAAAAAAAAAATCAGTTCCTCTTACTCAGACACCAACCTGGTGCCCAGATGTAAGACATGCCTTCCACCTCCTGCCCCAGCCATTCAGATCCCATTTCTGTGCCTTCTCAGACTCCCCTTTCTCCATTTAAAGAAAAAATTATATATATATATATATATATATATATATATATATATATATATATATATATATATATATATATACATACACACACACACACACATATATATATATATATATATATATATATATATATATATATATATTATATATTATATATTTATTTTAACCTGAAGCAAACAACTGCTACAGTTTATACCCTGCCTGTATGGAGCACTATAGCTCTCATGTTTTAGAAAAAATGAGAACCTTGTTGTATTAAACTGTAGTAAACTACTTGCTTTAAATAGAGTAAACATTTTCTATAGTTTAGTCCACACATGGAGAGGTGCAGTGCTCAATTTTTACAACAAATGCAATACTGGCTTTTAAAAAACGGCATTGCACTAAAGAATGATTGGGATGATGGACTGCGGATCACACCCAGTAACACTTTACACCTGGGGCCATTGCCCCTCTTGCCCTGCTCTAGCTATGCTTATGATTTCATGTACATTTTGTGGCTATACAGTAGCTTTCTCTTTTACTAAAGCAGACACAGGCACCCGATAACAATGGCTGAAGCACACACTTCGCACTGCAGGTAATGCAGTAACTATGCAGATTTTTGCAAGTACATACAAAGTTCCCTTGCCCTTATGAACCCTAAATGTAAGAAGTAATAAAAAGACTCAACAGTACCTTAAAAATCAAGTCAGCAGAAAGCTATTAAAATAAAAAATATGCATAAAGTGGCCTGATACTCTGCCACTAACCCTGATGACTTTTAATTTCACATTGCATTACATTTGGTCTTCTTGTGAATTTCTTGGCATACAAGTCTCAAACACACACACAATAAGCTGAATATAATCAGTGACCCAATCATAATCCTCTGTGTTAAAAACAATCATGCTAGTATCAAAGCAGGTATTTTTGCAGGTTCTAAAATAAGGCTTGGTACCCATTTCTGTCAGGTGAAAGGATTATGGCTTAACAGCTTCAGAAAAAGAAAGTGTTATCACTCAATGGGAAAAAATGCCTTATCTGGTAGTTCCGAATACCGTAACTTCCATAAATTGTAAAGATCTACCAAACTGGGTGCACATGCTGGGTAGTTTAAAAATGGTCACTGTAACTGACAAAGAAAACTAGTGGTTCCAGACTCCAAAAAAGAAAAAATATGGCCAGTCAAAGATCAGCAACCAAAAATAACAATTAAATGAACTCAAAAGATGTCTACAAGCACACTCCTTCTCCAAAATCTTGATGCGCACTGAAGTACTTACTTAAAATGTCTGGCTCAGATTATCTAATCCTGAAACAAAAGAAACAAAAAAAAATAAAATAAAATAATTGAAATACAGAAGAGAAAATATTGAACATTGCTCTTCTCCATTAAATTTCTTTTTTGTAGGGGAAGATCCCCTGCACATCCTGATGTTGGGGCAAATCACTCACTCCTCTGAACTTAAAACACAGAATCCAAGATCACCATACCTCTGGGGAAAAAAGGGAATAGTCAGAGAAATGGCAATCTCTGTATTAACATATGTTAAGTCCAGTTTTTGATCTTTCAGTCTCCATATATCAGAACTTGACAATCAGAGTCCCAGCATTTCAAATGGCAACCACACTGAAGATTAAACTTGCAGCTCTTTATCTCTTGAAATGTACATCTTGTTCTTTAGCTGATTTCCTTAAATTATATTTACCAGTATTTGGACTATTTTGCCTAAAAGAAGGGTCACTACAAGTCTTTCTGATTGTAAGTTACATAAAAACTGTGTCTATTTTGGAAATGGAAAGTTTCTGTGCTGAATATATCATTTCTGCACTAAATGGCTGTTCTACTCTATCCTGAAATTATGTTAAAATAATGAAATAACTGAACTTGAAAGATATTCTACCACCCTATTTCCAATGTACTTGGTGGTGTGCACCATTTAAAAGAAAGTTGACTCTTATGCAATTTGATTTAAAGTCAGCAGAAAAAGTGCAGGAAATCTCGACAATATAACAATGGACATCATCTTTGCTGCTATCAGGACAATGATACTGTAAATCAATATGGTCCTAAACTTCATTTTATTTGTATAAAAGAGGTATTCTGCACCAGTAAAAAAAGAATGTCCCAACCTGGCCCCAAGTCACAGAAGGATGAAGCTCCTACTATAGAACAGACTACCCACGTTCAAATAGTAGTATGGACATGGACATCTAACAGACTGGATAGGGAAATGATGAGTTTAGGTGTCTGGTACCAGAATACTCATCCTTGAAGGGAAGGAGGCTGACACCTGCAGCACTGATGACACCTAGCTGAAGTTAAGTGCTTCTCGCATGGTAACAGTAGGCACATCAGCTCACACTGCATTGAACGCAGACTTCCCTGCTGAGCCAGACTAGGTGGAGTGTGTGGTACTAGAAGCAGCCATTACAAGTCTGCAGGCAGCTCAGGGCATGGTCAGTACAATGGACCAGCTAAATGACCTGCTTTTAAAACTCTCAGTTCAGGGAATGTCTGGGTCGGTAAGGTTTCCCAGGCAGAAACAAATGGACACTAGTAATAACAAGCTTAGCACCAAGATGTCCAGCTTCTGTTTCCCCAGAATGAATGGTCTGATTAGTTATACATAGTGAAGGCACTGGTTATGGTCCCTTGGAGGCTGAGGGGGAGGGGGAGTGCTGCATTTTTATCTACAACAATTCAGAATGTGTCCTAGATGATTTAAGTAATGTTATGCATCGCCACTTAACTGCATCAGACAAAAACCTAGACTCTGCAGTTTTGGCTTGTAAACTTAAGAAGAAAATTGTTTTGATACAATAATGTTAATATTTTATGATATGATAGGCTTTCAATAAGTACTGCACTATACTGCAAAAATATGAGAGAGACAGGAATAACCATGAGACAAAAATACAATTTTAGCAATATAACTAAAGCTATGACAATCAAAAATTTTAAAATATTCTAAAACTAATACTGGTTCATTTATACTTAAAAATAAAAGGCAAATGAAGGAAGGGATTTTACATGGGAGGAAAAATAAAATCTGGGATCTAAAAACTAAAGGAGCTACACTACGTACTGCCAGAGGTGAATTTGTGGTTACCCATCCATTCATCCAGACAGGTTTTAAAGGTGGCAAAGGTACTGTTTTCTTTGCCATGCAAAGCAGAATATTTTCCATAGGCAGGGAAGCATCATGAGAGCATGGACTGTTTACATGCTGATCAAAGTTCTCTGGTGTGAGCAGTGATGCCACTGGTTTTTGGAAAGTTAAGGTCGTTTACTAGCAGAGACTTTTTGAAAGCCAATGTGGCAACACCATGCAGGAGCCTCTGCATGACAGTGTGCAAGTACATGGTTTCTATTTGACCAAATGGCTTAAGCAGTTAATTTGGCTATTGTTTCTTTTCATGAATCCTTGGGTTTCCTACAGACAGACAAGGTGTTTACAGAATTTCATACCAAAGTGGACACTACAATGAAGGCTGTACAGAGTAACGATTTTCTTGGCAATTAACTGACCAGCCAGATTAATTCCTAATCATAAAATAATATGTGGTGATTGAAAGAAAGAGCATTATAAGCAAAAATGTCCTGCTCTCTAATGACTGTGTCAGTTTTAAGAGTACTGTCTTTCATGTGGTATTAATTTCAGCTTCCCAAACAAAACCACACCACACTTTTTGACACCGAGTTTCAGCCCATGGACATTATACCAGGCACTGGTTCATTCCAAATCTTGCTGGAGTATATGGAGTTCCTAACGGTACCTAGTTTGCAGTCATCAGCAAACTTCATTAATCAAATCTCTTTTCTTTTTGCTTTCATGCCGGAGAAATTGATGCCAAAGAGGACTTCTCCAAGAACTAACCTCATTGGAAACCACTTGTGATTTTTTTGTAAGGAGAAGGTGCCACCGCCTTACTATACTACTTGTACCTTTGTGCCAAATGACAATCCAGCAGACAACATATGGGTTTATGTTTGTTTGGGAGAGAGAGAGAATAACACTACCTGCATTAGGCATGACGTCAAACACTGAAAAACTTTAGTTAGATCCAGACAGGCAGTGCCAAAAACTTTAGTTAAATCCAGACAGGCAGTGCAGATACAGAGTCACTAGGTAAGGGACAGGCTAAACCCCACCCCCAACCTCTTTCAAAATATCAACTAAATTAAGTATACAGGATCCGTCTTTTACAAAACCATAATGATTTGGATCAGTTACCACTGGTAATCAATTTTATAAGCTCTATGATGATGTGCTTCATGTCCTTACTGGTGATACTATTAGGTGTACTGGTCTTTAATTACCAGTATATGTTTTCGGGCTGCCATTATGCAGTGGTACCACTACTACAAGTCTCAAAATATCTGGTAGCTTACTAGTGGAGACATTGAAGTTTATTAGACTCAAAATAGACTGAGCTAATCACCTATCAGGAAGTTTGCAGGGATGTTACTGAAACCTAAAACATGATCTGGGGGATTTGGGAGCAGTCGAGGAAAAGAGGGCAAGGAGAAATTAGAGCAGAGCTTGTCAGCTGCAATCTTGGCAATGGCTTCCGGATCGGAATAACTGGCACCCTTAGATATTGACTTGAAGAAGTACAGTATGTTGCATCTCAGTTTCAGTAGAGCTAAAGTTACTGCTTTGGATAGAGGCACCATCCTTAAGCTCAAGGCCAGCCTTTCACTTCTTAATTGTATGCCTAAGATTTTTGCTAACAGTATGGCAACAGGAGCTATGCTGGGAGATCTACTACATAGAGTATTTTTTTCTTTTTGTTATACAATTTATTTATGTAAGAGTTCTACCATGTGATTTACATTTAAATTTCCTATTATACTTTTAACAGAGAGGAACAGATGCCTCAGTACAGCTATTTAAGTGGAAATGAATTTGAAGGCATACATTATGTCACTAGAAATGTCGTACAGTCCTATATGCTATGACATTCATAATGTCACTGGCAATGTGGTACAGTCCTATATGTTATGACACGAGTCATTGGGGTGGGAACAGTCTCATATGTTGTAGCACTGATTTTGTTGGAAAGATAGTCCCATATGCTACAGCACTGGCATTAGAGTCATTTGGGGGTAAAGTCAATTTGCATTTCATCATGTTGTTGGTAAATGACAGGAGACTGACCTTAGAAAAGTTCCTAAATACATTAGTGTTCATGGAGTCAAAGGTACTGGTTCTAAGGGGGATAATAACAGCCTGATGGTTGGACTTCACAAACAAGAAAAATATACATGATAGGTAATAGGCTGAGTAAATATTTGCAAGAACAAAAATCTGCACCTCTCATGACAAGCATGGCAATTTGGTCTAGGGAATAAAAATTAATAAAAATTCAGGACTATCTAGGCATATTTATTACTGACTGTATACATTTTCCAGCAGAAGAAAAGAGTAGTTAAAGTCACCCTGTGAGTATTACATCTGGTTTTATAGTTATACATTAGTTCTGGCTTAAATGTCCTGCTCATCAGAGGTCATGAAAGGGGACCTGTAGTTAGAAATAATGTGATAGCTACTTTGTTGAGTGTGCCTAAACCCCCCTACAAATTCCATATTAGTATCTTATGATAATAAATGATGGGATTATGGATAAAGGTAATATGTCCCCATGGCTCCTTGAGGGCCTAAATACATGATAGGTAACGAAATCACACATGCAGGGAGTGCTGTTAATACAAGACAAATATAGATGCGTTCAACAGTCATGAGGAATTCAAACGGAGGCAAACTACTGCTTATACTTCTGGCATTAAGCAGTGCAACCTTAATGTTGTCCAAACTTGAATTTGCTAGACTGTAATGCCCATAGTTGAAGTCTGCCTAACAAAAGTACTATGAAGGCAGCATATATTTTAGTCAGTATGAGAAACCACAGGGGGGAAAGGAGCAGACCATCCCTGCCAAAACAGTCAGTCCTGTCATCACTCACATCTGAAGCTAACACACACAGGATCCCCATGGGTTAATTCCAGTTAATCAGCTATTGCTGAAGCCAATTAGTTAGCCTTTGAATTGAGGCATCATTCTTTAAAAATGGCAAGGTACTTCTTAAGATTAAAGCCTTATTTGCCCTGGCCACCTACATAGAGACTGAAAAGTCATGTCTATCTACATCACCCCTACAGTGAAATACCTAAAGTAATTTGTTCTCTCATGGGAAACTATGAGGTCATAATCATATCTGAAATAAATGGAGAGGTTCACCAGACCTAGTGAAATCATGGATCCCTGCAACCAGATAGTTCAGTTGCCATGCGTTTATTAGCCTAAAGAGTGACAAGACATTTCCACAGGTAGGTCCAAGCTTTAAAGATTGTAGACTTGCAGCAATTTTGGCGTGTCTTGGAAGTGGGTGACGTGGATAAAAACATAATTACAACAGCCAGCAATAAATGTCTACATGGTTATGGTCTGGTACTAAGATGCCTTATGGGCCTTTGACAATGTTCTCCTAACTACCTCAGCATATGTAAGCATATGTAGGTAAAGGGTGGGAATGCCATACGGTGTTGTAATGCTACTCACCAATGCTGTCAGGCAGTGAGAGATATGCCTCCAGTTTGAACAAATATGTGATAAGAGTAGGAGATTGTGGGTAAACATAAGCCAATTGCTACACTGTATCAAGTCTGTAAGTACTGATAGGCTGGCCATGGAAGGGGCTAAAGCAGACCATGTTTCCATGACGACAGGTACTACAAAAAACATTTCTGAATTAAGCAGAAGATTGTGTTTACATGGTCAGGGAAGGCAATGGGCAAAGAATGTTGGTTGGGGTTGACTAATAAAAGAAGTGAGATTGGGATTTCACTGTGGGGTATCTGCACTATACACATTTGCTGAGCAGATAAATCCAAATAGGTCACAACAGAAATATGCAATGAAACGAATACACACGTTGCAATCTACACAGCAGATAAATGTTAAACAATAAAGTGCAATACACTGTTTTTTAAGCAATTACAACTCAGAAGGGATACAAAACTGAGGTATACGACAGATAAGTTCCATGAGGTAACATCTTAATAGATTTTGAACAAAAGATTACTTCTCATACAACTGTCACAACTGAATTTTTCAGCAATATATCACACTAGAACAGGTCACTTTACTGAATGATGTCATATATCATAGAGTACTTTTACAATAATACTGAATCTTTAATGGGTTTTAATCATAAAGGTTGCTCTTCTCCATCAAATACCATGATATACACTAGCAAAAATACTTAAATATCACAAAAGCATACCAACTTGTTCTATGGCAAGATCAATTCATATAGAGAAACTCAGAAAAAACAAGCAACCTGATCAAGGAAGAAAGTCATTTAAATTGGAATAGCAAGAGAGAACTGTTAAACATAGCAGAGTTATGTTTTGTGGCACATTAAAAAGTACAAGTCCGAGTAGTTAATTGACTGTCAAAATACACAAGGTAAATAACCACTGGTACAATACACTAATCCATGCAAAGGGTCCCTACACTTCAAAAGAAAACTGAAAAAGAATGTCACTCCACACATGCATGTCACAAGAAAATGTACAACTAACACCAACATATTAAACGTTACAGACAGCAAACGATAGCATGAGCTATTTGAGTGGTTTCATTAACAATTTCTAAACCACATCCTATAAACACTGCCTTTATTAGCATTGTGCTAAAGGACCCCTGATGTCTCATAACTGATTAAAGGCATTGCAAAAACAAAAAAAATCTTATTTTATTTTTATTTATTTTACATTTGTTTACTGGGATAGTCCGACTGGATATATGTCCATTTTCAGCGGAGGCCCGAAGAGAAAAGCTCCAAATCGACAAACTTACATAGATAACATTAGAAAGTATAAAGCAAAGTATAAAACAAGTGACTATGTACAATGGTTAGTGGTGTTCCCTAACTGGGACTCACAATTCACTCGGTCAGACAGATTTAAACACATTAGAAAGTATAAAACAAGTGATTATGTTCAATGGTTAGTGTTTTCCCTAACTGGGACTCGCAGCTCACTCAGTCAGACACTTTTAAAATGAAAGAGACATCAGATTGGTTGCATAGCTTGGTGAAGTGGTTACATGTTGTGGTATTTAGAGATTATGTTTACAATTTATAACTTAATCAGGGTTGGTACACAGGCAAAGCCAGTTCTCTTTGAAATACTGTTTGAGGTTTTTCTGAAGATACTTATGGATGATTGTAGGGTTATATTACTTGGCAACGAATTCCAGGTTTTGCCAACAAAGTTGGTAAACAGGGACTCACCAGCAGCATTATTAGCTTTGTGGGTTTGGACCAGTAGTTTGTTGGCTGATCATAGGGATCTTATGTTGTTGTATGGCTTAATGACCTTTACAAGTGAGGGGGTATCCTCAGGGTGGTACAAAATTTTGTGTGCTATTAAGAGTTGATTAAATTGAATTAAGCTGGGCAGTTCTAGCCACTCTAGTTGTGTCAGGTTCTGGCAATGGTGGATTCTATAAGTGCAGCCAGTGGCGAATCTGGCAATATGGTTGTAGCTATGGGAGAGCTTACCTAGTTCGGATTTGTTGAGGTTTGAGAGTACTGGCGAGGCATATAAAAGAGTAGACAGTAGGTGTGACCGGGGTGATTGCAGTCCTAGCCAGTGGGGTTAAAAATGTTTTGCTTCTATACAGTGATCCAAACTTCTTATTGATGGTCTGTATGGTTTTGTTGACCTGTAAGTCAAATTTAAGACGGTTGTCTATGATAACGCCTAGGAGTTTAGTGTGTTGATCTGGGGAGATAGTGGTACCACTGTTAGATGTGACAGAGAATGGCAGTGTGGCTGATCTATTAGTGGGGGTGAAGAGTAGTTGTTTAGTTTTTTGGGGGGTTCAGCAGTAGGCATTGGTTCGTGAGTCATTTCTCAATAGTGCTGAATGTATTTTGGGTTAGGATTTGCAGTTCGGATGGGGAGGTGGCTGAGAAGATCAGAGTGGAATCATCTGCATACTGAATACAGGTGGCTTTAGGGATAGCAGTGTGAAGCTTGTTGATAAAAATAGAGAAGAGTAGTGGACCTAGTTTGGAGCCTTGAGGGACACCAAGTGTAAGAGGTAGCTGGCTGGAGAGTTTGCCCTGCCATAATACAGCCTGTTGTCTACCAGACAGGCAGGACTGGAACCACTGGATTGCGTACATATTGAGGGAAATAGACTTGAGAGAGAGAATGAGAAGTTCATGGTTGACCATGTCGAAGGCTTTTGATAGGTCAAGAAAGAGAGCGGAGGACAGCCTATTGTTATTCCTGTTTTGGTTTATGGCGTTGGTAAAGGAGAGGAGGGGCGAGGTGGTACTATTGTGTGGCCTGAAGCCATGCTGGGAGTTGGACAGTAAGTTATTCTGTGTAAGGTACTGCAGTAGTTGCTTGTGTACACATTTCTCCATTATTTTGGCTAGTGGGGAAAGAATGGCAATGGGTCTATAGTTGGATATGTCAGTAGAACATCCACCTTTGTGGAGTGGGATGACGTGGGATATTTTCCAGAGGGAGGGAATAGCGCTTTCAGATAAGGTTCTGTTGATTAGGATAGATGGATATGCCATGGCATCTGCTGCTATTTGTAGGTAGTCTGCAGGGAGGAGGTCAGCAGTGAGGGTGGTAGGTTTTAGTTTTTTTTATAAGTGTTTTGATAAAATTACTGGATATCGGTTGGAAGCTAAATTGGGGGTGATTAGTGGGTAGTTTAGGGGTGTGGTTTAGGTTTGTGGGGGTTAGTTGATTTACCAGGGATTGTATTGTTTCAGTGAAAAAGTTATTATAAGCAGCAGCTATGATCTCAAGAGAACTATTGGTGTGGTTAGCTGGGGTTGGGGTAGTAGAATGACCTGGATGTAGAAGTTGATTTAGGCCTGCCCAGAACTTTTGAGGGTGGTTTTGGTGTTTTTGTAGGATGTTATGGTAAAAGTTTTTATTATGTAGTAAAATAGATTTTTTTGTATCATTCCTGAGTTGACAATATTTTAAATGGTCAAGTGGGGCTTTGGTTGACATTTATAAATGCATATCTTGTGCTACAGGATCATTCATATTAAAACAAGGCATGCATGTGATGAATTAATTAAAGTGCCTATACAGTCTCAAAATATAAAGTGATTTAGTGGCAACTGTGTGTTTTCTTTAGTGGAATTATTTATTTCCTATATGAAACTGTCAAAATGCAGCTTCTGTTGGGATTTCTGTAAGTCCACCCCCAGTATGATGTTATTTCAGATTAACAGTACAAGAGTAGAGTTCGAGAGGGGGCATGGCCAAGATGAACACTGAGTAACAGCACTTTCTCTCTGCTCTGTCTTTACAGAATATTTATGACAGGATTTTTTTGAGTATATCAATACTAATTTTGTTTTTTTTATACATTTGGATTCTTTTAATCATTCTTTAGGATAGTATATAAAAAGTTTGGCAATTTTTTTTCCCTGTCAAAAAGTACTAGAGAAAATATTTGGACTTCAGAATACAGGATGAGCTATTCCTAATCTACACTTCAAGAAACAACTATTAGGTTCATAGTTTCATAGGTAAGTACTAGGCTATCTGCCCGAGGGCATCTATAAGCCTAGCCAGAATGTGTTGGCTTTCGCTGCCCCCTTAGATTAGTTCCCTGTGTCTCGGTCCAGCAGAGCCATTAGTTCCCTGTGCCTCTGTCCAGCAGAGTCACTGCAGTGATCCCCGGGGTAAATTTTCTGTTTCCCATCCACTCATCAAGGTTTCTCTTGAAGAGTGTTATTGAGGGGTTCTGCTTAATGTAGATTGGAATCTGTCCCTACAGCACATCCTATTTATCACTGTGATGAGGTTTAGATCCCTAGAGTGTATGACTCTTGGGGATTTGTTTTTTTTTTTTAGGTGGAGCATGTCCATCAATTCTGGGTCGGACATGGCCTTGTATGTCAGGCAGAGATCACCTCTGAGTAAATGGTATGCAACCGAGTACAGCTGGAGTTTCTTCAGTCGGGCTGCATAGGACATCTGTTTGAGGCCAGTAATCCTCTTGGTGAGGTACTTCTGTGGTCTTTCCAGCTGTTGCAGGTGTCTTGTAAGGTACATCCCAAATGGGGCATTATACTCTATGATGGGTCTGATGAGTGAGGAGTAGAAGGGCAAAATAACCTGTTTTGTTCTAGATGCAAACCCTTTTGTGATTAGGTGGGCTACATAGAAGGATTTTCTAACCACCCTGGCAATATGATTATCAAAGGAGAGATTACTATCTACTTGGGTCCCCAGATCCCTTATTACATTTTTTGTATTTAGGGGACTACCACATATGTGGTAGTTCACGGGTACTTTGTTTTTTCCAAAGGGAATGACCATGCACTTTTTCGCATTTAGCTTGAGGCCATGATTTTGACACCAGGTAACCGTCTCAGTGAGACCCTTCTGGAGGATGTCTGTATCAGCTAGAGTCAATTATAGCCCCCAATTTGCAGTCGTCTGTGAACTTGGTCAGCCATAGTCCTCCTGTGCTTGTCTGTACCTCTGAGAAGTATATACCGAACAGGAGGGGTCCCAGGACTGAGCCCAGGGGGACACCACTTGTAACTGGTTTAGAGTCGGACCTAGAGCCTGCAACTCTCACCGTGTGGGTTCTATCCGTGAGCCAACTGACAACCCATCTCGTACATAGGGGTTTATGTTCAGGCTGGTAAGCTTGTCTATAATACCAGATTGGGGAATGGTGTTGAAAGCCTTTGCGAGGTCTAGGTACGCTGTGTGGACCTCCTTTCCCTCATCTAAAGCCTTGGTAACTGTCTCAAAGACGTCCATCAGGTTTAGGAGGCATGATCTGCCCTTAACAAAGGCAAACTGGGTAGGGTCCAATGTTTGAATGTTCCCAATGTCTCTGCTAAGAAAGAACTTCAGCCACTATTAACTAACATTCAAGAACTGACAGCAAAGATTGATAGAATGGATGTGAAACTGGATAATTTCAAAGAAAAATGTTCCCAGCAAATGGAAATATTACATGAAGACCTTAAGCAGCAAGAGAGACAGATTACTGCTATAGAGACTTCACTAAATGATATGGACATTAGACTTCAAGAAGGTGAGCACGATATAGACTTTCTCTTAAAACAAAACACTCTTTTGCAAACAAAACTTGATGATCTAGAGAATAGATCAAGAAGAAATATTAATAAACTTTTTGTTTTGCCTGATAATGTTGTAATATGGAAAAAGTCTTAACATCTTGGCTCCCTGATGTACTACAGCTTCCTGAAGCTCTCTCATATGGGATAGAAAGAGCACACAGGTCCTTGGCTACTACAAAAAAAGGTAAATCCAATTCTACTAACTCTGTTCATAGGTTCATAGGTAGGTACTAGGCTATCGGCCCTAGGGCCTATACAAGCCCAGCCAAAAAGGTACCCTGGCTTTTGCCACCCAAGAAAATTATTTTCCTGTGCCCCTGTCGAGCAGAGCCAGAGAAGTGATCCCGGGGGTGAATTTCCTATTTCCCATCCAGTCATCAAGATTTTTCTTGAAGAGTGCTAATGAGGAGCTTTGTTTGATATAGATAGGTAGTTTATCCCAGAGTATGGGAAGTCTCTGGGACAGGACTCTATCCCTCCGGCATGTTCTATTTATTGTGGTGACAAGGTTTAGGTCCCTAGAGCATGTAGCTCAGAGGGATTGGGATTTCTTTAAGTGGAGCATGTCCAACAGCTCTGGGTTTGACATAGCTTTGTATGTTAGGCAGAGGTCACCTCTGAGTAGGCGATATGCAATGGAGTAAAGCTGGAGTTTTTTGAGACTGTCTGCGTAGGGCATCTGTTTGAGGCCGGTAATCCTCTTTGTGAGGTATTTACCAAAAGGGGTGTTGTACTCTATAATGGGTCTAATGAGTGATGAGTAGAGGGGAACAATGACCTCTTTTTTTCTGGATGAGAAACCTTTTGTGATAAGGTGTGCCACGTAGAAGGATTTCCTGACTACTGTGGCAATGTGATTATCAAAGGTGAGACTACTGTCCACCTGTGTCCCAAGGTCTCATCACAATTTCGGTGTTAATTATACTACCATCTATGTTGTAGTTCATAGGTACGGAGTTTTTACCAAAAGGGATTACAATGCCCATTTGGCACTGAGCTTGAGGCCATGGCTTTGACACCAGGCATCTGTCTCAGTGAGGAGCTTTTGTAGGACGTCCACATCGTTAGGAGTTTCGATTATGGCTCCTAGTTTGCAGTCATCTGTGAACTTCATTAGCCAAAGACCTTCTGTGTTAGCCTGTACTTCAGAGAAGTAGATACCAAACAGGAGAGGACCCAGTACTGAACCCTGTGTTACTCCACTTGTCACTGGTCTGAATTCAGATTTGGAGTCTGCTACTTTCACAGTGTGGGTTCTGTCAGTGAGCCATTTGGCAACCCATCTTGTGACATAGGGATTTATACCTAGTTTAGTGAGTTTATCTATAATTCTAGAGTGGGGGATGGTGTTGAAAGCCTTGGCAAGATCTAGATAGGCTGTGTGAACCACCTTACCCTCGTCTACGGCTTTGGTGACTGCTTCAAAGAAGTCTATCAGGTTTAGGAGACATGATCTGCCTTTTACAAACCCGAACTGGGTGAGGTCCAGAGTTTGGACATTACCAATGTCTTTGTTTATAAGTTCCATGATGATGCGTATGTTCCATGGCCTTGCAGACCAGGCTCATCAGGCTAATGGGGCGGTAGTTCCAAGAGTCCGTGGTGGCTCCCCTCTTGTGGAGTGGGATAACCGTCGCTGTGCGCCATTCAGCGGGCACAAAGCCTGAGGTGAGGCTATGATTGAACATGGAACTTAGGTGGGGTGCCAGTTCATTCAGTAGTTCATGTAGAATGTAGCCTGGGATGTTGTCTGGTCCCATGGATGCTGTATTCTTGGCTTTGGAGAGTGTGTTTTTTACTTGTGCAGCCGTGATTACAGGAACTTTGCATTCTTCCAGTATAGAGATGAGCCCTTTAGTGGGTGAGAGGGGGGTAAAGTTAGCACTTAACCTATTTGCCAGGATGTTGGCAATATCAGTTGGGTCTGTATATTTAGTGCCATTGTGCTGTAACTCAGAGCAGATCTGAGTGTTGCCACATTGAGATTTTTGACATAGCTATAGAATGCTTTGTGGTTGTCTTTAGAATCAGTGGCAATTTTGTTTTTGTAACTAGCTTTGGAAGATTTGATCAGGGCTCGCAGGTTCTTACTAAGGCTGACCATGGAGCTCCTCCACTCATGGGATTTTACTCTCTTTTGCAACAGTTTCTTCCTTCTGTTGTACAGTTTCTTTATGGCATGGGACCACCAGACTGACTTATTTTTTTTGGAGGATAGCCTTGGTTCTGTTTGGGACAGCATGATCCATGCACTCGAGTAAGTGCTTATAAAGTGCAATTGTGTAGGATTCAGTAGTCATAACTGTATTGTCCATCTGCATGGGTGTCATGAAGTTCACCACTTCTATATTAAGAAGCATGAAGTTGGATTTGGAGAAATTTTTTACCGTGGTTTCCTTAATGGGGGGTGGGGGCAGGATGTGGATATCTAGGGTGATTAGCTTATGGTCGGATCGGACCAATGAGGCATTGACTTCAGGAGTGGAACACCGGCACTCATGTTGGTAATGACTAGATCTAGGATATTGTTGCCCCTGGTGGGGGTGTGGATAAGTTGATCCAGGGCACTGGAGTTTATGAATTCCAGAAAGCGCTGAGCAAAGGAGTTGGTACAGGAGTAGTTTTTCCAGTTAATGGTGGGGTAGTTGAAATCGCCCATTATTATTAGGGTGTTTGGTTGAACCCCAATATTTTCCAGTACATCAAGAAAAGAGGAGTGGGAATCCTGGGGCATGGTGGGGGATCTGTAGCAAGCTACAATTTGGATTGCAGTTTTGCCTAGAGTTAGTTGCACTTGGATAACCTCAGATGCATTATGCTGAGCAACTAGCTTGGAGGTGTAGATATCCTTAATGAATATGGCCGAAAAGTGTGGTATGAGTTATAGCCTGGTAATGCAGGGGTGCTCTCTGGAACCTTGAACCTGGTTCTCAGTCACTGCACAGATATCGATGTTCTCCATTTTAAGAAGTGCCTCGAGTGAGTGCATTTTGAGATTTAGACTTCTAGCACTGAGTAGCATCACCCTCAGTTTTTGCTTGCCTGTTTCTAGGGCTAGGGTCATACCTGCCTGGGCTACGAGATAGGAGAGCTCTTCCATGTCTCTTTTCATGTAGTCCAGGGAGGTAGGTCTCAGGTTGTTCACACCAACACGGACAATGACAGAGTCATATTTGTACTTGTTGTGGAGTGACCTGAATGCGTGGGTTATGTGGCAGATCCTGGCACCCAACAGGCAGCTGTCAATAACCTTCTCCTTGTTTAGCCTGGTGAGTGCGACATCAGTGTGCCTGACTATAGTCACCTATGACTAGTGTGTTGGGTAACTTGTTTTGCCTTATTGGCTGTGGTTGAGTGGCACACTGAGTCTGCGGGCTATGTGTCATTTAGGTTGTGTTGGGGGGGGGTGGAGGTTGCTTGCATTTCTGCTTTGGAATTCTCTGTTGCTTAAGCAGATTATTACTGAGAGCCTCCATGAATGTTTTTGTGTTTCTATGTGTGGATTTTGGTGGTGTAGTTAGTGAGACTATGTGATGAGTATGGTGTGGTGCATGTGTTTACCTTCCCCTCTTGACTGTCAAGTTCAATCTTGGTTGGAGAGAGCTTTACCTCCAGTTTGGCTAGATAAGTGCATCTCTCACAGGTTGTAGTGTTGGGTGGTAGGAGGAGAGGGTTGTCTGTGTACATGAGGCAATTTCTACATTGCCCCAAGATGTCCAGATTCATCAGATAGACAGGAGAGAACACTGGGAGCTGACCCCTGGACATGCCTGAATAAAAAACTATTTTCCTCTAGATAAGGGAGGAAAGTGAGTACAAGAGCTGTTTTTCTCTTAGCAAGTGAGGAAAGTATGTACCAAAACTGTTTTCCTCTAGGTAATGAGGAAGGTTGAGTGTTGTAGTAATTAGTAGCTTATTTAGTGCTTACAACACGTTCTGAACAAGTGCTGATCACAAATAAGCAAATTCAAGTGCTAAAACTAAGAATCTGTATCTGGACTAAACTAGTCACAGGAAAGGAGGAAGCAAGTGCAAATGCGGGCTTTTAAATCAGAAAGTTGAGAGAGATGGAAAAACTGCCCAAACGGCCAATAACTAAAATTTCTGGGCCAGAACCACTCCTTATGTAGTAGATAAGTTACCTAGTGCTTACCACTCCCACTGATAAGCTAAAAGGCTTCCCTCCAACACAGAAAGCTTGGGGGGCTCAGAAGCTTGCATACAGTCCTGGATACAGCAAATCTGAATCTGGACTACACTAGTTACAGGAAAGGTAGGAAACAGGCTTGGATTTTTTTTATACAGGAAAGTAGCTAAAACAGCGGTAAAAACAATTCAAATGCAGTGCAAGCTAGCACACTTGAGTATGTAGCAATGTTAGACCAAACAGTTTAAACAATGCAATTAGATTACAAATGACTAAAAACAAGTGCAGAAGGAGTTTATTAGGTAGAATGAAATAAAGAGATGGGACTGGGTGGAGGGTCTCAGATCAATTCTACGGTGGATGCGGGCAACTGCAAAAGCCTCCAAATTTAAACAACAAGACAGGAATAGGGAGAGTGAGTAGGGGAAAACCAACACCTTCAGCAGAGATCTGAAAAACTATATTGTGAAACAAAAATAACAGTGCACAACTCTGAAGTCAGCCAGCAACTATATAAAATTAGTCAAGCAACAATTAACAGTGCACAACTCTGAAGTGCCAGAAAAATATACTTAGCTCGGTATATCTCCAGATAGTTTGAAGAACACTCTGTCAGGACACAGGAAGGCTCCAACAATGATAGTGAAGTTTTTATCTTCTCATGACAAGGAGATAGTGTTAAAGACTGCTTGGGCTAAATCTCCTATCAAATATCAAGAAAATGTCATATGCTTTGATGATGATTACTCATCTTTTGTAATTGCCAAAAGAAAGGGTTTTTTTTTTTTGCCAATGCTAAAAGAACTAAAGAAAGCCCAAATAAAGACACATCTATTATTTCCTGCCAGATTAAAAATATTTCTTCAAGATGGTCCAAAAATATTTGAGGACATTAAACTCTGCCATTACCTTTGTCAAAACAAGAAAACTGCTTGATAAAATAGAGGATATGGAGTGGGCAAATGCCAACCTTAAAAGAAATGCTGATAGTTCCTGGAAGGTCTCTGAACATAAAAAGAAGCTCAGAAATAAGTGACTAATTAAGCTATTTTACTATGGCTTTTATTTACCTAAATCTTAAAAACTAACCCAGAAGTTGGGGAAGTGGAAATGGTTCAACTGGTGAGTCTTTGTTGTTTAAATGTCTTTTTATGGTACATAGTTGTTTTAATGGTATTCTATAGTCCGTTATTATTAATGTAGTTTATTCTAGTTCAATTTCTATAGCAAGTAAAAGTTATTTATTTATTCAATTATTTATTTTATCTTTAAATAGTGGTTGTTGTCTGTTATAATAAATGTTCCGTATGTTTGGGACTGAAATTTATGGCATTTTGGGGAACTATAGTAGATACAAAGACTTGTAGATGAGAAAATGAAAGCCTTTGTTACAATAGAATCTATTTCATTTGTTTTTAACTGTTTGCTGTTTTATTTCCCTGCCTGTCTGTGAAGAGAGACTCAATATTGTTGCCATAATCTTGCTTTAATAATTATGTTTCCCATCTCCTGTTCTGCTGTTGGAATGTGATGTTATTTGTTGTAATTGACATATGAAAAGTTTATCTGTTCTCCCTTTCAGTGACCTGATATGTTTTGAAGTAATTCATTTGATATTTATTTTAAAAATGTAAATATTTATGGAGAGGCTTTAATTTATTTCTTTTGTTTTTCTTTCTATTTTCCTCTTTGCTGTTGGTTGTGAAGGAATGCAGAATTTTGTATAAACTTATATGTTCGTGGTGGTCTAGTGGTTTACTGTGTTTGGGAGATGGAGTTTGTTGTTTTTTAATATTTTATATTGCTTTTCTTCCTCCCTTATGTCTTTATTATTGTTCGATTTATGTTTCCCGGTTTTCCCATGGGTCAATCAACAGTTTTTTCAGTGAAAAGCTGTTGTAAATGTTTTCCCAAGCTCATGTATCTGATCTGTTAAACAACCTTGGTTTGTCCTCGCATTGCAGCTGCTACAATGGAGAGCACGAAAAAAGTGTAGTTTCCATGGAAAAGTTTATAGACTGAACCTTGTGCTGAGAAGCTTCGTAAAAGCTGAGTAACGGTTAGAACAGATGGTTTCTAATGCCATCTACAGCTTAATTGAAAAACTGCACCTATATAACATATAGAATATATCTGCTATATTTAAGCATTTATGAATATTCATAAACAAAGCACTTTCAACACATTTAAACTCTTACATTTTGTACACTTGTCTTCATAAATTCTATTGTGGTTGTGTAAATTTTATACTGATTTGTATGACAAGCATATAGCATACATAGCAATGTTGTTGAAATGAAGGGTTTGGCATGGACTGGTGTGTCCGTGGTGATCCAGTGGTTTGCTAGGTTTGAGAGATGGAGTTTCTCGGCTTTTCACTATTTTGTATAGGCTTTTTCCTCTCCGTTGCCTTTTTGTTTTGTCTGCTTTTGCGTATCCTGGTCCTGCCACAAGATAATTTATAGCTTACAAAAAAAAAATAGCGGCAAAAGTTTTCCCTCCTTGGTCTCGTGCATCCGAACTGCTGAATGGTTCTGCTGTCTGTTCATACTGTGACTTCCTCAACAGAAAGCAAGAAAAAAGTGTCATTTCCATGGAGCTGTTTGCGGTCTGAACTTTGTGCTGAGAACCTTCGCAGAGCTGTATAATACCTTGAACAGACAGACTCTGATGCCATCTACAGTTCAAATGAATGAACTTCAGCTAAGTAACCTGTATAATATAATTGTTATACTAAAAGCATTTATGAGAGTGTATAAGCACAGCATTTATGATACATTTATACCCCTATGTTTATACACTTTTGTTTATAATTCTATTTTATTTAAGCCTCTTTTGATTAGTACAACAAACATAATGCATATATAGCAACACCATTAAAGTATTTATGAAAGAAGAAAGGAAAAAGAAAGGAAATTTTTCATTTTTATTTATTTTATTTTACATTTGTTAACCGGGGGTGTCTGAGTGAGCCGTAAAGGCCCTTTTTCAGCAGAGGCCCGGGGAGAAAAGCTCCACAAAGAAAAATTACAAACACATTTAGTTATTTAGACATGATCAGTATACACACAGATTACAAGAGACATGTTTTTACAGTGGTATGCAGCACATAAAACAGTTACAGTGGAGAGAACAAACAAAAAAATATAAATTTTAAAAAATAAAGGTAATTAATAGATTTGTGGTGTACAGCTGAAATTTGGAACATAGGTAGAATACATACATAGTACACACGTACAGTACATACACTGTCGATTAGCCAGTGTTTGTAAGATTGAAAACTATTATCAAGTGCTCTAGATTTAGTATGTATATGTTATCCGAAATGAATGTATATAAAGCTTTTCATGACACCTAAGCAGTAGTTAATATTCTTTTACAAGACACAAAAATCAGAAATAAGAATAATTCTAGTACAGATTGAAAATAAATAGATAATGATTGAAACATAATATATTCCATATGAATATAGCTTGCTACATACAGTACAGCCTCAGATGCAGATGTTTACCATATAAACTTGTATTTTGATATATTCTGACAAATCTAGAAGTTCTTAGAGATTACTAAAGGTTTTAAAGGTAAGAAAGTGAATACATTCCTTCTTAGATAATACTGAGCACTTTTTTTGGAATCTCTTACTACACTGGGAAATTAAAATGTAATATTTTCTATTTTTTTTCTCAGATACATGGAGATAGGGTAATAGTGTTGCTAGATATTGGCACAATACATAAAGAGACAGGTGATTAGTCTACGTATTGATTATTATAGCAGTCCATTACATATAAATTAGTTATGACTTTTGCATTATTATATAATACATGACTGGTATTTATGATATGTTGAATTAATTTGACAAAAGTTAAAATGAAAGAGTTACATTTGATTTACTTTAATTTGTTTCTTGAATTGGTGTATGCAATTCCAATGGATGTTTGTTAAATTATGCAACAACATATATATTTAGACAGGGAAGAGATAAATGTTGCTGCTAGCTTGATGGTCAATTTGGGTGACAGATGTCACTCAAATTAGGAGTGTTTAACTCCAGGTTTTTTTTTTTTTTGAAAGAGTCTATTTTATTAATAAATGTTATACGTTTCTGTTAACAGTTATTATGATGTTCACCAAATCTTACAAAACTGAATTTGATGTAAACATATTTCATTGGATAAAAGTTTTTCATGTTTTATGTGTAAATTATAATTGTATTCCTAATAGGCAATTTCTATTCACTTATAAAATATGGGGGAAAATGAGTGTTATTCAACAGATTTTCAGAACATTGTTTCATAACATCATTAAAGTGTGTATCATTAAACATCAATGGATTAAATAATCCTAATAAGAGATCTTTGAAAAATATCTTAAAGTGCATAATTCTGAATTAATATTTCTCCAAGAAACTCATTTACTAACTGAAGATATCACAAAATTGGAATCCAAATCTTACAAACTTTTGATTAGCTCAGAGCATAATCAAAAAGAGGGAGGGGGGCATACTATGAGAAAATACATTACTTATGCCTAAAATAATTGACACCTACAAAGATAACAAGGGGATGTTACCTTCAGTTATTATACAATTTAATAATAACATTTTGACATTAATAAATATGTATTGGATTCCTGGCATTGGACCTACAACAGTGAAACAACATATAGAATATATAGTTCAGTTTTCAAAGGGTAGTATTATTCTTGCTGGAACTTATTTCTGACATAAAAGACTCTAGTGCCAGTGGTAAAAGGAAAATTCCAACTATAGCTAAATTATTAAATGAATTTTCAGATTCATACATGATGAAAGATATTAATAACTTTAATGACACTAAGTCACTGTTCTATACATTCTACTCACATAGGCATAATTCATATTCAAGAATAGATAGGGTATTAATTTCCAATAACTTAACTGATTTCTTATCAAACTCAAAAGTGATACCTTGTCCCCTTTCGGACCATAATTCCATAACATTTGATTTTATACTAAACTCCACATTTAATGTACAAATTAAAAGGATACCAGCCTACATAATTAAACTCAAAGACTGTATTGATTTTTTTTCACTACAGAAGTACAAAATTTTATTGAACTTAATAATACACAAGGAACCTCTGAAGTATACATTTGGGATGCTCTAAAGCTTACCTCTATGGTAAAATTATTGACTTATACAAAAAGAAAATAATTTTTTGGGATAAAGACCTTCAAGATATACAAACAAAGTTAAATACTTTAAGGCTTGATGCTTCAAAGAATTCAAATAAGAAAGACAGAATGAATTAAATAAATACCTTAAACAATAAATACGTGGAAATTTTAAACCATAAAATTATGATAAAGCTTGAAAAATATAAACGTATAACTTTTTCTATAAAACCTAGATCCATGAATATACTAGCTAACAAAACTAAAAGATTAAATAAACTTCACCGTATTAAAGAAATATATTCTCCAACAAAAAAAATGGTATCTGATTTACCAAATAAATTAAGTGAGTTTAGAGAATTTTTTTTAAATTAAACCAACCCAATGATAGCATTAATAGTACAAATAGTACAAAAGATATTCAATCTTTTATACATAATAATATAAAGAACATACTATCTGAAGCACAAATAAAATTAGTAGATAAACAAATATCTTTTAAAGAAGTGAAAGATCAAAAAACAAAACTGAAGCAAAATAAAGCTCCTGGTAACGATGGTATAATTTCTGAAATCTATAAGGTTTTGCCTACTAAAGCATTAACTCTACTACATACAGTATTCAATATAGCTCTTAATAACAACATTATACCTCCCTCTTGGAAGTACACATTCTTTTCCCCCATACTAAAGTCTGATAAACATCCTCTAAAATGTGCTTCATACAGACCAATTCTATTATCAAACACAGACTATAAAATGTTCGTGTCTAGTTATGCTGATTAGACTTAAACATTTTTTACCATCCCTGGTAGATATGGATCATAGGTAGGTACTAGGCTATCGGCCCAAGGGCCTACGTAAGCCTATCCAACAAGGTTCCCTGGCTTACGCCACCCAAAAAAGTTATTTTCCTGTGCCACTGTCGAGCAGAGACACAGAAGTGATCCCCGGGGTGTATTTTCTATTTCCCATCCACTCATCAAGATTTTTCTTGAAGAGTGCTAATGAAGAACTTTGCTTGATATAGATGGGTAGCCTCTTCTAGAGTATGGGAAGTCTCTGGAACAGGAATCTATCCCTCCAGGATGTCCTGTTTATTGTGGTGACAAGGTTTAGGTCCCTAGAGCATGTAGCTCAGAGGGATTGGGATTTCTTTAGGTGTAGCATGTCCAACAGCTCTGAGTTTGACATAGCTTTATATGTTAGGCAGAGATTACCTCGGAGTAGGCGATATGCTACGGTGTAAAGCTGGAATTTTTTTGAGGTGGTCAGTGTACGGCATTTGTTGGAGGCCAGTAATCCTCTTTGTGATGTACTTCTGTGGCCTTTCGAGCTGCTGCAGATGACTTGTAAGGTACATTCCAAAAGGGGCGTTGTACTCTATAATGAGTCTAATGAGTGTCGAGTAGAGGAGAACAATGACCTCTTTTTTCCTGGATGAGAACCCTTTTATGATGAGGTGTGCCACATAGAAGGACTTCCTGACTACTGTGGCGATGTGACTATCAAAGGAGAGACTACTGTCCACCTGGGTCCCAAGGTCTCTTATCACACATTCGGTGTTAAGTAGATTGCTGCCTATGTGGTAGTTCATGGGTACAGAGTTTTTACCAAAGGGGATGACACTGCACTTTTTGGCACTGAGCTTGAGGCCATGGCTCTGACACCAGGCATCTGTGTCAGCAAAGCCCTTCTGTAGGATGTCCACATCATTTGGGGACTTGACTATGGCTCCTAGTTTGCAGTCATCTGCGAACTTCGTTAGCCAGAGGCCTTCTGTGTTAGCCTGTACTTCAGAGAAGTAGATACCAAACAGGAGAGGTCCCAGGATGGAACCTTGTGGTACTCCACTTGTCACTGCTTTGAGGTCAGAGTTGGAGTCTGCAACTTTTACAGTGTGGGTTCTGTCAGTGAGCCAGTTGGCAACCCATCTTGTGACGTAGGGATTTATACCTAGTTTAGCTATAATTCCAGAATGGGGGATGTGTCGGATCAAACAGGTTTTATAATTAACAGAACTTCTTCTGATAATATCAAAAGAACAATAACTTTAATTGAATTAGTAAAAGCCTTAAAAAATAATTTGACTCATTAGTTTAGATATTAACTGTGCTATCTTTTTATCTTACTGAAGGACTTAAACTTTTCTAATAGCTTTACTAACCTTATAACTCAATTATATAATGAAAGTCAAGCCTACATAAAAACAGGTACAAGTATATCTCAGAACATACCCATTACAAAAGGAACCAAACAAGGTTGCCCTCTATCTCCACTTTTATTCACATTAATTATGGAACCTTGGGCTAACCTAATAAAGGATAACAATAATATACAAGGATATAGGTTAAATTGTAATGAAACATCAAAAATCCAAATGTCTGCTGATGATGTATTAATCACTCTTGGTGGTGCTAACCCCTACCTTACAAGAAATTTTTAAAAATATGGATATATTTCAAAAAGTTCTGGTCTTAATTTTAATAATTCTAAAACACAGATTCTTCTAATTGGTTCCAAAAGTTATAATATACAAGACCAATATGAAACATATAGATCTCAGTCCCAACAAATAACATACTGAGGTATAATTATAGCAACCAATATTAAAGACATCTTACACCTAAATTATAGCAAAAGTACAACTATCATAGAGACTCTAATTAGTAAGTGGAACAACATTTTATTTAGAATGGATGAAAAACTTTCCATTATAAAGATGATCTTGCTTCCAAATATTTTATACATAATACATTCTATCTCTATTCCCCCTACATGCTCTTTTATTAAAAAATTTAACACACTGATTAAGAACTTTTTATGGCATCCGATAAAACCTAGAATTGCATTGTTCTATCATATGTATAGCTGGGAAAACTTTATTCAATTTCGTCAGTTATTAAAACAATTGTTTACCTAATAGATGGAGAGTATTTTGCAAAATGGAAGGAAATTATGTTAAATGTATCCCAAAATACCAAAAACAAAAACAAGCATCTACCACAGTTAATAAATAATTCATATATATGGAAATTGAGATAGTATTTTTCCAATTATTCCATTCAAATGCTTAAATCTGCTTATATAATTTTAATTCTAAGGGCCTTTAAAAATTATATATTTAGGTTTAGAATCTTTGAAAATTGGTTGTTCCTCGTCCTCCCTATTGCCTATACACAAGGTATAATTCTATCTGCAGATCATTCTAAAATGTTATTTAAACAAAAACAATTAAAGTTTTGGCATCAAATGTTAAATAAAAAATTAGGCAAAATCTATTAATGCTCTTATAGATGAATATAACCTTAACTCTCTACTTTGGTCAAATTTGCAAGAGTTTAGAAAATATATTCTAGATAACCTAATTTTTATCTCCTCAAATGCTAAAAATTCAATATTCAAACTTATTCGATATTTGATTTTATACACTTATAATTCTTTACCAGTTAAAAATAGTACATCATATATTTATAAAGCAATTAAACAAGATCTAGATGTATATTCAGATAACTATTGGAATTCATTTTCAGTAATCAATAGTTTTATTCCCTCAGAAAAAGACAAAGTTAATTTTCTTCGGTCAGCCAGCAAAACCATTTCCTCCATTAAATGGGGAATCTTCACATGGAGATTTTTACATAAATCTTTCATCACACCTCAGAAAATGAGTAAGATAACTAAACAAAATGATGTTTGCTGGAGACGTAACGCAGTAACAAATGTTGATTGGAATCATATATTTTATGGCTGTGTATTATTAAAGAAATTTTGGGAAGAAGTTAACACTTTTTTTTTTTTTTTTTTACAGACAATTTTATGCTTATAAAGTCACTTGTATTATTCAATACACCTGTCACAGGCTATATACATAATAACAAACATTCTTTGCTCTGGTCTATACTATCCACTACAGGAAAATAATTACAAGAAATTGGAATTCCTCATCAGTTCCCTCATTTAAAAAGTTTAAAGGTCTTCTCTTAGAAATATCTAAGTTAGAAATGTTAACTATCAAATCTAAATCTACAGGTAATACAAAACTATATTACAAATGGGAAAATGTACATTAATTATTAGTTAAAGAACTACTGGATAAATAATTAATGCATTAATCTTTCCTTTTTCTTTAATCTTCTATTCTGTGTTTTCATTTTTCTTCTGCCAAACTAAAATTAATTGATCCTGTTATTTGATATATAGTGAACACCATTGTACATAGTTTACTGTGCTATTATAGTTATTGCATTAATTTTTTTCTTTTTTAAATACTGTATTTTAAAAACTTTAACTTATTAAATTTTTTCAAAATATCTGTTTATTATATTAATGTTTTCAATAAAGCTGTTTAAGGAGCAGAGCTCGAAATACTGAAGCATAGCAGGCTTTTTTTAAAGATGTGCTCTTACTTTTTCCTGGGCTTCCATTGTGAAAGGATAAAAACAACAAAAATACAATAATATTCAGTTCTGTAATCTAACCAATATTGTGCTGAGTGGTTATTTATATGACACTACTTTTCAAGGTGTTAAGTTTGTACAACGGTGAAATAGGTTGCATCTGTGTGCTGTACTACTGGAAACCTTACACTTGTTGCAGTTCATGAACACTGTTTTGTTTCTGTGGAAACGGTTACTCATTTATGTATAATTTTCAGATGACTAAGCCAAGATCTGGGCTGCGCATACCTCTTAGTTGTAAAGAATATTGCAGAATGGCTCCCCTCTCATATACATACACATTTATCACAATACTACTGCATACTTCAAACATGACTCCTATGTGCACATCACATTCATCTCTGGGATCTAATTTCAGCACTATCAACATTTCATCCTCTATCACTCTCAAAACAGTTGTAGAAATAAGTCTTTGTTCCCTCATGAACTACGCTACATACCCTTTCCTATAGTTTAGTACTACATTTTCTTCATAAACAAACAAAAAAGAAAGAAAGGTGGCACAAAATTTCACTTCTTTTCCCAATAGCAACTGTGTGTGCGCATTAATACTGTTTGATACCGTTTCTGTCAGGATCATTATAGTGCCCATTCCTAATTCCATAATAAATTCATACCATTCACTACTTTCCTCCCCTTCATTACAAAAATATTTTCCTGTACATATACTGCCATTCAAAACATTACTAAAAACAGCAGTTCACATCTGTGATCCCACAGTTATAACAGTAAGTGCGACCACAAATTGAAAGTAATGCATTTGTCAGTTAGAGTATATATATATATATATATATATATATATATATATATATATATATAGTTATCCTTCACAAGATCGAATGGATGAAAGCTCGAAATTCATAATCTCGAGACCAGAATCTCGAACTTCCATTCACTTGAAATTGTGAATGGGAGCCTTAGGTTTAAAAAAATAAAAAGTTAACTTACCTTATTGCAGGGGGCCAGGTCCCCCTGTATGCTAGCAGTTTAAATGTGAATGTTCCGTGACAGCACTATAGCGGAGGAATGGAAAATCTTCCATTTTGCGCTTTCTCGTACAGCGCGGAATGGGAGATTTCCCTTTCCTTCACTATAGTGCGATCTCAGAGTAGGTATATTTAAGTAGGGAGAGTGTGGGGGGTGCAGGGGGTGAAGCCCCCCTGCGAAAACATTTGAAAGGTGTTCATTTTTTTTTTGCTCCTTTCATATGTTCGAGTTTCTCTAAATTCGAGATTCTGGTTTCGAGTTTACGACTTTCGAGTTTAGAGAAATTCGATCATATGAAGGCGAACCATAGATATATATAGATATAGATATAGATATATATATATATATATATATATATATATATATATATATACATATATATATCTATATATATGGGATCCGGACACATACTCGACTAGCATACGTTTGAATCACAAAACATCGAACACATATACACGAAAGCGCTTAACATCGACAAGCGCTTCCGTGTATATGTGCCTGTTTCGTAGATCGGACTACAGTCTGGGTAAGGGAAAATTCCCTTTTCCCAACTGTAGTGCGATCTCGGATTGAGAATAATAAAGTAGGGGGGTGTGGGGGTTACAGCCCCCCACGTGGGGGGTGCAGGGGGCAAAGCCCCCTGCAGAAACTTAGATTATTTTTTTTTTTTTACTACACATACACGGAAGCGCTTTTTGATGTTAAGCGCTTTCGTGTATGTGTGTTCGATGTTTTGTGATTCGGACATATGCTAGTCGAGCTTGTGTCCTAGACCCATACATATATATATATAAAAAATGTAGTGATTAACAGCAAAACAGAAGTACAGTTGTGTAAAATCTTAACATAACATTACATGTCCTTCTCCTCACTGTTGCAGTATTGTTCACCTGAAGGTTCTCCTGCCAAGGATAGTCCAATGTTCAGCCAGCATATCATAGCCTTCAGCTCTTGTATGCACTGTGCATCACATGTATGCTCCCCATACAGATCACATGGCATAAAGGTGATGTACAGATGCAGTTACCCAGATCTGAGTTGCCCCAGAAGAGAACAGTCTTTATAGGACAATGGAGGCTATGCACATACAGAAGGAAAAAATGCAGATAGAAAAGGATGACCCCCTTGGCCAGCCAACACCCAAAAGAAAAATGGGGTGGAGTGAAGGACCAAAAACTGCAACAGTGAAGAGAAGAACATTTACTGTTATGGTAAGATTTTACACAGCTGTTCTATGTCCTTATATACCACTGATGTAATACTCTTCTTAAGGAATGTACAAAAAATCAATAAAAGGACTGGGAGGTGGAATGCTGTAAGAACCTCATCAAACCATGTAGAATGGCTATAGTCAATCCTTTTCTGGGCCTAAAAACAATAACTAATTTATAATGTTTATTAAAGTTATGCATGCAAGATCAAGTACCAGCTTCAGGAATGGAGTTTGTGTCCAAACCCTTGAAGAAAGCACCAGAAGAGGCAACAGCCCTAGTGGATTGAGCTCTGATGGAAGGAGAGAGACACCTGCCATGAAAAGAACAACAAAAGGAAATGGCTTTAGATATCCAGGGTGAGATGGTTTGCTTGAAAATAAGCAAACACAATGTCACGGGATGAAAAGAAATATAAAGAAAGACTTACCAATGATCTTACTTTTATCCAAATAATACCTGAGCTTCCCATGCAAATCCAAAGTATTAAGGACCCTCTCACTAGTAGTAGTAATGTAGGGAATTGCACCGCCTGTTTCAAAGACAACTCAATAATATCCTAGAAGATAAAAGCAGGATTAGCATGAATGGACACCCTGTCTCTGTGAAAAACCAAGAAAGGAAGGATGGCCATAAGGGTCTGAAGCTGAGAAACCCTCTGAGCAGAAGTGACAGCAAGCAATAAAACAATCTTTCAGGTACAATGTTGCAGAGAAGCTGAACGTGCAGGCTCAAAGGTAGCCTGAGGTCAATTTTATTAAAGCAACATTAAGGTCCCAAGTTGGAGGAATAAGCTTCTTTGGGGGGGCTTGAGATGCAGGACACCTTTGAGGAAACTGTTTTATCTCAAAGCAAGAAGCAAAAGGAGGATTCAAGGGCAGACAGGCAGAAAAAGCTGACAAATGGACCTTTACAGAAGAATAGACCAAGCCAGTCTATAGAAATTCACACAAAGTGTCCTGGTTATGAGTATGGCACCAGACAGAAAATCTCTTCCATTTGGATATGCAATACTTTCTGGTTGCCTTTTTTTTTTGTCTCTTGTAAAACACTGAGCACATCCTCAGAAAGAAGGTGCCTAAAAGGAATTAAAACCCTATCACCCACAGTTTTAGTTGAAGACTGGACAAGTGACAATGGATGAGTGACCTCTTTTCCTGTCTGAGGAGTTCCAGCCGGTGAGGTAACTTGTTATGGTGACTGCCCCTGGATAGATGCATTAAGAGAGGGAACCAGTGCTGTCCTGGCTAAAAGGGAGTCACTAGCAATGTTTTTAGGGAGTCCAGCTGAATCTTCTGCAGGACCTTTGAAAGAGGGGAAGAGGAGTGAAATCATAGAGAAATATCCCTTCCAAGGGAAGAAAGGGCATCCATCTTCCACGTCAGATGGCATGGCAGTCTGGCAGAGAAAAGTGGGAGCTAAAAGTGGGAGCTACTTGTTCATAATGTAGGTAAAAGATCTACTTGAGAAATACCCCAGCACTGGGCTATAAATTCCTTTCTGTGAAGTATCCCATTCATGAGCTTGTGTTTTGGACCTTTTCAGAATGTCTGCCACTAGACTATCCTATGAAGGAACATATACAGCCTGAAGAATTAGCCAATAATTGACAGCCAGATCCCAGGCTTGAACAGCCAGCCTGAAGAGAAAGCAAGACTTTGTGTTCCCCTGCTTGTTGACAAACCACATTACTGTGATATTGTCTGTGTAAGCCTTTAGAGGGCCTGTAAGGAGCAATAGGTGAAATGTCTGAAGGGCCAGAATTGCAGCTTTTGTATCTTTAATGTTGAGATGGTCTGACTTCTGATGGGGGGGGGGGGCAGGGCACAGACCTTTAACTTTCAGGTGACAACAGGAAGTCCCCCACCCCATGGCTGATGCATCCATAAACAGTTTTTGAGAAGGGACCAGAAGCTGAAAGGGCAGGCCTGGGTTGAGGATAAACTGTTGAATCCACCACTCAAATTCCCACTTTAGACAAGGAAGGACAGGCAATCTGAAATCCAGAGGGTAGAAATGATGAAGCCAAACTGATTTTAGATTCCATAGAAGCTTCCATATGTGCAGTCTGGCTAGGGGCAGCAATGGAAGAGAAGTGGTCATGAATTCCAGGACTTGAAGAAACTCTCTGCCTGGAATAGCAGGCAGAGAAAGGAGAGACTAAATGAAAGCTGTCAAGGACAAAACTTTTGGAGGAGGAAGTGAGGCCAATAATAGCACTGTCTGAATCCCGAAAACCCAGATACACAAGATCCAGAGAGGGAGTCAGGACAGATTTTTGGAAGTTGATGGTGAACTCCAGACTTTGAAGGAAAGATATGGTGAACTCCAGATCCAGAATCCCATTCAAATGATTCCATCATTCTAGCTATTGCATCCCCAAAAGACAATTCCTCAATAGGAACTCCTCTTCATCAGAACCATAAGCCAAAGGCAAAGTCATCTTGGAAGAGTAAGACAAAAAACATTCTCCAGACTCTGAAACATCATCTGAGGAATTGGGTACCCTACTCTGAGTAAAAAGGTGAAGTCCAAGGGTGGGGTAGGCACAGAAAACCTTTGGGGAGCCTTCATGGCCATTATGGCATTATACAGGCCCTGGGTAAACTCCAGACATTTTCTTTGAGGATCCTTAAGGTGTACAGAAGAGTGTTTAGTCTTCTGCTTTTCCTTGGTAGGGATGTCAGCCTTAACAAACACTGGAGGTTCTGAGCCCTGATGAGATGCAATAAGAGTACCCAGAACCTCTTCCCTGACCAGAATCTGCAGAATCCCTCTACGGCCCTCTGAGATGATCAACAGCGGTTCCTCCCTTGATGTCCAGAACAGATGCCTGCAAAGCCTCAGTGGAAATGTGAAAGGAAGGATCCATGCCACCCTCTAATGGGGTTGCAGCTCAGAAATCCAATGTAGACACCGGAGGGCCTATAGAGCTATCACCTGCTTCTACAGAAATGTCTGGTGGAAGCTGAATAGCCAAAGAATACAGCCTACAGCTTAGATTTCTTGACCACCTTCTTACTTAATGGTATCTCAGGGTTAGTAGATTCTGCCATTTTACCATGGGCTAACAGGTTAAGCTTTACAAATGCTACAGGATATATGGTTGTGAAAAGCACTCAGACAAAAAAAAATACTGTTTGTGATAATCATTATGGGGAATATGCCTTCCACACTGATATTTTCCCTTCTTGGATGACATGAACTCCAGATAACCAAAAGAAAAAGACCCCAACAGGGCACATACCTAATGGCTAGGTATTCAGTACAGCAGAAAAGCATTTAGACTAATGAATGATGACAGAGGTTGGACTGGTGGCAAGGAAGTTCTGGGTAACGGTGTCCTTACATCACCTTTATGCCCTACACCCTGTATGGGGAGCATATGTGTGACATGTGGTTCATACAAGATATAAAGGTTTTGGTATTCTGGCCACACACTGGGCTACCTTGGCAGGAGATCACTAAGGTGAAGAATACTGCAACAGTGACACAGAAGAACATCTCATAATATCTTAGCAGAGTCCACACTATTTGTGATTTTCTAGAAGTATATATTTTGCTTTATTTACTTATTTACTGATTATTTTTGTTGACTGGGAAAGCCCATTTGAGTGGGGAAAAAAATGTTTGTCAGAAGCCTGGAGAGAAAGGCTACACAAGATGCAGAAGGTAACATACATAGTGTGATGAAACATTTGAACATACGATAATGAGAAGAAGAAAAAAACAATGAATGTTTGAATGCACAACAGTAGGAAAACTAACACTGACAAGATACATATATTATAATCATGTTACAGGCAATAGAGTGATATAAAAATCATTCAAAGGCAAATCAGAATGTGTGTTTTCAGTAAAAAACTTAAAGACACACAGTATTTTATAATAGAACAATGGTAAAGTGAACTTTCATAACAATTTAAAGTTGAGGAGTGCATGGTACAGTTTTTGTGGCCAAGAAGAGACAACAATGCAGGATAAGATACAAGATTATTGGCCAAGCAGTCATTTTAGAGCAGGAGTTTACTACTGTATGGAGCCTCATTAACCTCAACACTGCTCTCATCTGAACGTCCTGCTGAACTCAAATAAGGGTAACTTGGACATCAGTATGTTCACAAGAAAAGACACCCCAGTTCTCAGAATTGCTTCCGTGCATTGAACTGTTTTAGTGGAATGCCTAACATGACATCAAAGGTCAGAGGGCATTCCACAGAGAATTACAAGGAGGTGGAGCATCACACAATGAAAATAACAAAAAAAGTAAAAATCATTGTAAGTGATTGGAAATGCAACCCCACTACAGATTCCTGAGCCAACTATACCTCACTACACAACCTTTCAAGCAATCCATTCACAGACACAAAATAAGGACTACCAAGACAAACAAATCTCATTTTTAACCCAACCTAAAAGATTCTGGAGAGAAATCAGTCTGCTGACTAACTGAAAAATACAACTCCACTCCTCTGAACCCATGTAACACCAACACATACAATCTGTCATGCACTGACTTCCTCAATGAGTTCAGCAACCTGATGCACATCACTAACACACATCTACCACCCACACAGTCACCCTCTGCCCCCCTTTGCATTCCACTATTCTACTTCAAAAAGATTACAGACAGACAGACAAACATGATTGGACTAAATCCAAATAGATACCCAGGCTCAGATAACATAGCCGCTTGGTTCATTCACCTTTTTAAGGATGTCATCTCCCACCCTCTCACTCACATAAGCAACCTATGCTTAACTAATAACAATATGCCTCATATATGGAAAACAGCAACAGTCACTCCTGTTCCACAACTCCCCAAGGGAACTACTGTTTTGCAATACTGTCCGATCTCAATACTTCCTGGTTTATGTAAAATACTATAAAAAATTATCTACAACAAAATTGTTTATTTACATCAATGCCATCTGCTATCCAGGAGGCAACATGGATTATGGTCTGGATGCAGCACCATAACAGCCCTCTACTCCCTCACAGATGACATTCTACCCACAATGGACAAAGGCATCCTGTAGGAGATGTCTACTGACCTCAAAAAAGCCTTTGCTCTAACTGACCATAACTTACTACTTGACAAATTAACTGAAATAAGTAAACCTTGGTTTGTAAACATTCTCACCAACAGACCTTTAAGGTAAATGTAGGCACCACCACCTCTGAAGCAGCTCCTCTTATGAAAGGAGTCCTCCAGGGTTCCACTTTAGCCCTTCTGCTACATTCCATATTCATCAACAAACATCCTACTGATCATCCTCAGATATCTCTAATTCTTTATGTAGATAACACAGTCATATACAGGTCACACAAATCCCACTCTGTTTTATAAGCTCCATGACGACTTCCAAACCCTCAAACAGTTGCTAATAGGCCAGAAACCAGTTTCTCAAAAACAAAAGCAATGCTATTTGGAAACAACCAAAGAACAGCCAAATGCATCCAGCTTCATTAATATTAAAGATGTTAATACTACCACAGGAACTACCACATCTTTTAGATACCTTGGCATTTGGCAAGACCAACCTCTTAACTTTCAACTACACTTTCAAAACACAAGTAAAAAGATCAACACACTACTTTTCTGGTTGAACAAGCTATCACATCTTCTATTAAAGTCAGCCAAACTGCCATAGGCAAAGGAATACTCTTATCTCAACTCGAATATGGACTAACCATTATAGCTACAGCCTAAAATAAAAATGTCACCAACCTTACAAACCATCTCCAATAAAAACTCCTGGTTCATTACTAACTCCCCTAATAATGAGCATGACTGCCTAACTCGCGTCAAAGCTAAATGTCTCCCAGTACAACCTCCAACTAGGATTACTAATTCACAAAGCCCTTTATCCTGAGACATTGTCCGCTCTCACTCGAACTTTTCACCAACCCCCTCCCCACACACACATAATTTCAGAGATATCTGCCAATCTCAATCCACCCTACCAACTCCAAAAACTTAACTGCATTGCATGGACCATTCATTCTCCATCCTAGCACCTAAACTATGGGACTCCATTCCGCTCTTAATCCGATAAATCCAAAAGTACTCTGACTTCAGACAACAGCTCAAGGAACAGCTCTACATCTAAAGTGCAGCTGCACTCACACGTCACATTACAGGAAGCATGCAGTTGTCTCACATCCCTTTAACCCTGTTTATCCCCCCTTATCTCATCTTGTCATCCCCTTACATACTGCCTCTCATTCTTCCTACTTTTCTCTTCTCTTTGCATCTCTCTCACTTATCCTTTCTACTCATCTCACCTCTGCATGTCCCTCCCATGTCTTCTCGGTCTTCACCCCATGGTATCCTTTCTTGCAACTATTCTCAATTGCCTCTTCTAATGTCTTCATACCTGTCTATTTAATGATATGTTGCTATCTCAGTAGCATAAGCCATCTTTGTCATTATGGCTACATCTTATCCATATAACTCTGCTAAGCATAATTCCATTATTTCATCCATGTTTTGATATTGTAAACTGCTTCTTGAACTAAATGTTGCAGCATATCCTTGCATCTGTAAAAAGGTATACAAGTTTTTTTTTTTTTTTTTTAACTATCTCCTTGCATTTGTTTTGTTAATTTCTTAAGTGATCCTATTCACATGGGCTGTGCCTGCAAATGGTCCGTTCAGAACAGCGCACAATCCTAGTAAACAAATATAAATAAAATAAAAATATAAAAAAATGAATCATGAAATAATTACTGAGAAACCACATAAGGAGGCATTGCAACAATGAAACCACAATGAAGGTAAGAACAGTGACAAATTGCTTTAAGAGTTGCATGTAATAAATGAATAACTCATGGCAACAAACATCGATCAATTCCTAATGTGTCATATTACATATTATACATTTCAGTCATTATACTATACCCTGTGGGTATATTCATGTCTCTAAAAATAAAAAGGTTTGACCAAAAAATAAAGTCCATGTAGCCTTAGATGTACGTTTATATCTTTAAAAATATACAAGGTCTAAACTCTGACAATAGACACATTACACTACAGACATTGGTTTACATATGCTGTCTAAGCTAAACTATCAACTTACATGACCTGCTCTTTCATAAAGATAAGCCATTTTGTCATCCAGACAGCAAAAATGGATTCAGCATTGTGATGCATGTCATATATTTACTAAAATGATGCTGTAACAGATACCTTATCTGCTAAAGAAAATATCCTAGATTGTACCAAAGCAACAGAAAAAAATGGTTCAAAAACATTTAGTCAAACCTTAGATATAATTAAAAGATTTATAAAAAATAAAATAAAAACAATACATAATTGCACTTAAAAATGAAGTTCAGACTTTTCAGTATACAACATTAATTTTGTCAGCAAGCAACAATCTTTACAAAAAGTGTTTTTTTTTTTTTTTTTTTTTTTTTTTTTTTGTTCTTGGGTGGAAGAGCTGAGAAAGTCCATGTGCAAATATACTAATCAGCCTTCTATAGTAAAATCCAAAGTCCATACTTTTTTCCTCTTCACCTGAACAGATGTGGGGGGAGGGGTGCAGGGAATGGCATGGATTTAACTGCTGTAGGAATACAATTTGTGCAAATGTATGAATCTGCTATCTACAATAAAAGCTGACTGGCTGATTTGTAGCAATTAGACCTTTGACCTTTTCTTTTTACTTACAGAGCTGTGAGGGCATCAGAGCTGCAGAAAGCTGATCATTTGCTGTTTTTTTTTTTTTTTTTTCCATCTCTTCCTGAAGTGCGGGGGGGGGGGATGCAGATTCAGGGACTGGGACCAAGCATTAGACGAGACAGATATGACTGTTAACTGACAGTTCAAAACTTATCAGTGGTAGCACTGTAATGGCACAGCAAAGATGCATGGGAAAACGATGGGTAACTGCTGAGAAATTCTGCAATAGTGAAAGGCGAAGAACATCAAGATAAACTCCAACAATAATACTACTGTAGTGCTTCTGCAGGAAGTAAATCTTAAATGAAAACCTTTTCGTTTTTTTACTTGCACACTGCTGTGGTCATCTCAGAGCAAAGTGTGACAACTGACAGTGACAAGAGATGAGAAAATTGTTCTGTTGCATTATCTGGAGTAAATGATACAGAAATAAGGGATAATTATCTGAAATAACTTTACAGGGAAATAACACAATACAAAAGAAATTACATTCACTGTGAACATGACATTTAAATAGCCTGTACTGCAAATCCATCCATCCATTCACTCTTCCATCCAGAACCCCTTTTTCTCATTTCTTTCACATGGATCAGGGTGTATCAGGGTGTCACTACAACAATGACAATCATCTAGAGCCAAAGTTCACACCGCTGGGTGGCTAGCCCTGCTGTGGCAGTTCTTTCATACTACACATTCACATTTATGGTCAAGTTAGAGTGTCTAGTCGGCCTACTGCATGTCTTTGGAATGTGGGAGGAAACCAGAGCACCAGGAGGAAAGACAGGGAGGACATGCAGAGTCCACAGAGAGGGCAACCCAGCCAAGAACTCAATCAGAAAACCTCTTGCTGTGAGGCAGCAATGCTACATCTGCAAATAATCATCTCAAACATTTTTTAAACACAGTTTGTAAAAGCATGTCTCACCCTTTGTCCTTTTTTACAGCTTTAATACTTTCAGCATCTGCGTATGCATCTTCTTGGCCATCCTGGCTGTTGCCTATACAAAAAAAAAAAAGTAATAAGCGGTAAATTAGTAACAAGATAAGAACGGCAGCTTAATATCACTGGAAAAGTTAGAATGTTTCACATATTGGGCTTTAGGATGGTGATCTGGAGGAGGAAACTGTTCAAAAAAACATTACAGTGCCAGTGACATTGCGAAATTCTGTATATGTCTTTTGGGGGAAGGGGCAGTTTTACCCTAGTTTTGAAATGATTTAAAGTCCGAATACTAATAACCATTACTTTTTAGAAAGAAAATCTTCAATTTCAAATTACTGCAGTAAAGAAAATGTTGCATTAATAAACAATTTAACATGATAGCTCATTTCAGATAATATATTTATTTACCAGGGGGGAAAAAAACAGCTTGAGCTTTGAAGCACTTCACAAAAAAGATGTAGTATTATTTGATTTTTGCATGATATATACAAATTTCACATATATTACGCAGGATATTTCAAAACATGCAAAAACAACACAATAAATGCATAGAAAATAGATGTGAAACACTGTGAACCAAACAAGTGAAGTGCTTTCAAAGATAGCATACACAATAATAACAAAATCATGACATCCTCATGTAATATACAAGACTGACTTATAAACTCCTAAAACTAGAACAGAACACTGCATTTTTGTAGAACATTAAAACGCAATTATAAAAAAAAAATCTGTTCATACTGTGTTATTCACCATTCATGACCCCTTAACTTAATCAGCTCCAGTGTCGCTATATTTTGGATAAGAAACTTCTCTGTGTGGAAGATCTAAGATTCCCTACAGTTCAGGCACCTAATAAAACCCATACTGTGAATATCCATCCTAGTAACTGATGGTAGAAATATTTTCTTTAAAAACTTTCCAAAGTATAAATCCACTAATGAAAGTGAGGAAGCACAAGCTGGTTCAAGTCAACTCTTCTTTATTAAAAACACACAAACAAGCGATCTAAATTGTACTTGAAAAACAGAATAAAGTTTAGAAATTCACCATTCCATTTATACACCTGTTAAAAACATGGGAGTGGCTTATTAGGGTAGCTGTGTTGTAAAAGACAATTAGCATGTTTACCTGCTAAATAACCCTTCCCCCTTACACCAGTGTGATATTTGGGTCTATATTATTTAATCGACCACTTAGTATGTCGAACGCCTAAATGTCGACAGCTAAGGGTCAAAAACTGCCAATGTCAAATGGCCAGTTAAGAGAATTCTTTCATCAGGAAAGAATTTGCATGGCCATTATCGGGAATCTGCCCTTTCCCCAATGTAGAGCAACTTTGTAGTTGGTATATTTAGTTGGGAGTTGGGGGGGCAAAGCCTCCCACTTTGTTATGGCTTGGAAGTTTGTGTTACTTTGGCATGGTCAAGCAAATTCTTTCCCGATGAAAGAATTCACTTAACTGGCCGTTTGACATCATCAGTTTTTGACCTTTAGCTGTCGACATTTAGGCGTTCAACAAGTTAAGCAGTCGATGATTTAATATAGACCCTGACATTCGACAAAGTGCTGCCTGCCCTGCTTCATGCTCTGTGAATCCAAGATATGTTAACCTAAACTAAACAAAAAGTTACACATTAATAATTGTTAAAACTTCCCGAAAATATTTTATTGTAGTTTCAAAAAAAGAAAAAGTTAACAAATCATCAAAATTCCATAGAAATCTTTCCTACCAATATTCAGGGAAATTTTTAACATAGATTCCTTTAGTCTATTAGAACTTCTTCAGATTTGTGTGTCAAGTGGGAAGAGCAACTAAAAAATTAAAATTAAATAATACATAACACACTACATTTTGTTGGGCTAAAAACAATACATATTATTTAAGAACATGTAGTAAAAAAAAAAACAAATCCTAAATAAAAACCTATCACACAGAAAAAACACGTACAGACACAAAAAAAACCCCACAATCCAAACACTTCAAAAATCAGAAGTCACCAGGTGAGATAGAAGGAAGATTTCTTTATTCCATATCACAACGCACGTTCTGGTACCTCGGCAATTCGCCTTCATGGAACAATTATCATCAGGCTGTGTCTTCCTTTTAAATGCTTCTCAATTAATCAATTAAATCATTAAACTCTTAACATTATTATATAATTCCTAAAATAACATTAAATACAAATATCAAATGTGCAACTATCATTCTGAATATTAAATACATGCATTTTTTCATATAAATGATTGCTTATTACTACAGAAGACATAAATTTAAACATAGTAATACTACAAGTAGCAAAAAATATTGACTGCATTAAGTATATCATAAGACCACATAAACATGAAGTATAGCTGCCCTAATACTCAAAACATGTCTAGTTAAGCTCAAACACTGGGCATTAAAATGTTACAATCTAAAAAGGCTAAACTTTCATGAAAATCATGCATGTGCTATACAGAATCTAGCTCTGCTGTTTGTTAAGCCAAAAAACATTTACAATGTTAATACTTAATAAAATTTTTAGTAAGTGCAAATAAAGTTCACACCTTCAGACCTGTAAAAACGACGCAGCAACTTTCTTAGCTCTACTACTTTTCAATGAGCAATAACAGTTTAGTCCAGGCTTTCTAAAAGAGTTCAGCCTTAGCTGTCACATAAGTTCTTGTTTTGCTGAAGTATTTGGGATGTCTCCTTCAAGTTCAGTGAGATCTATGTGATCAAGTAGTTGAAATTTAAACTCAGAGGGTCTACTGTGGAGTTTAAGGCGTCTGGTGAGGGCATTGTTTGTACATTTAGACCAGATTTGGCAGAGATGACTCGAAATCTTTTGTTTCCGTTTATTAATAGTCTTTCTCACATAAAATTCATCGCATCCATTGCAACTAGTCCTGTAAATAACTTGTGTAGATTTGCAGTCTCGGCCTGCATTAGTCTTAATAAGTTTCTTTAAATATGGACAGTAAAAAGACTCCCTCTTTAATGTAGGCACAAAATGAACACTTTGTTTCACATTTGTTCATGTTCTTTTCCTGTGGTTTGGGTTTTCCTTCTACAAAGCTCCTAATATTTCTAGCCTTCCAATATACAAAAGTTGGGGCTTCACCCAAAATGTCTACAAGATAAGGGCTTTTTATTATTATGGTCCAGTTCTCCTTGATAATATTCTTGATACAATGAAAATCCATTGTATATTTCCATATGCTGCTGTCTTTTGATTTATTGCCTACAGATTTCTTAAAAATTATTCCAATAAATCGGTTTAGTGTCAGTACATTGGCATTTTTAAGCTTGATTATTGGTTCAAAAATATTTCTTAATATTTGGTTCTTGTACCCGCTTGCTAAAAAAATTTTCCAAATCATTAAAGTTTCATCTTTATGGTTATTCTAGCTAACCTTTATCCATGGGACTTAACCACATTATACTTTGTCTTGGTGGTATACAGACTTTTATCATCAGTTTTTGACAAAGATCGGTGGAAATTCTGTGTTAATGTCCTTGGAAATTAGCACGTCTAAGAACGTGGTGAAACGCAGGAAGGAAGTAGATAAACTGAGGTACCTGATAAGCTCTTCTAGCTGTAAAGTGTCACCTTTCTATTCAATAAAACCAAGATAACATGACATGTGCTGCATGAAATTTCTGGTGGTGAACACAAATCCTCTTCCCACTTGCCCAAGGCCATGTTGGCTATGGTGGGAGCCATCACCGCCCCCGTAGATATTCCGTTCTTTTGCTTATAATATTTTCTGTTGAAAGTAAAGAAGTTAAAATCCAGTACCAGATTAATCAGCTTACTTAACTGTTCTAGCTGTGCTTGTGTACCATTATGGTATCTTTTAAAAGATTCCACAGCTTCTTCTATGCAGTAATTGTGAGGAAGCACAGTACATAATGACTCTACATTGATTGTTAGAAAGATGCTGTCAATTTCAACAATAATGTTTCTTATTTTTCTAAAAAAATCCATAGCATCTTTTATAAACGATTTGTTCTTTCTCAGCTAAGGGTTTCAATAAATAATCTAGATATATGAACATTGATTTCATAGGGATCCCCCCCACTTGCCACCACTGGCCTGTATGGTGGGTTATCTTTATTTTTATGAGGTTTCAGTATTCCAAATAACTTTGGCAAATGGGGACATGGGGTCCATAAAGAATAATACAGATTCTCTGTAATCAGACTTTTTCATATAATGCCATAAGGTTGGTATTAGTCACCATATGCTCTCTTTATTCCATCAAAAGTATAATTCTCATAAAAATTGATGTCATTCAGCATGTCTTCTCTTCTCAGATTGTAATTTACAGCATCAGTCACTACTATTCTCTCTCCCTTGTCAACCTTCATTATGTGCCTAGACTTATCACACTGCAGTTCAATTAATGCCTTTCTCTCTTCGTGTGTGAGGTTAAAGTACTACTTTTTGTGGTGGTTTCTGTACCAACTTTCTAATGTCTATTTTACCTTGAATGCAGCTAGTGTTTGGTACAAGGGAGGGCAATAGGTGCTGGGCCTGGGCCTCTTTATCATCTCATCAATGGGTTTATTTTTGCAATTTTTAGCCTTCCCGTGGAATTCTGCTTTTAAATTGATTTCTCTCACACAACTCTTGAGGTCTATAAGTACCTGGGCTGCATTGCATCTGCAACTGGGTACAAAGGTAAGCCCTTTAGAAAGTACACTTCTTTCATTGTCAGACAGTTCTTTTTTGGAGTAGTTCCAAATCAGTGGATAAGTTATTACTGTGGTTGGTTCTTCTGTCTGACCCTGGGACCTGGGCTGTAGTTGGGATTGCCCAGGTACCTAATTTTCCTCAACCCAGTCCACTGTTTTGTCCTTCTGTTGCCTTGGTGGTGTGCTGAAGTTCCTCTTGTGGCATCTGGAACCTCAGGCAATTGCAGTAGTATTCCTCGTCTTGGCTCCTGTAAGAGGACTCAGCCCTGGGGCTCTTCCATCTGTCTTGGTATTGGTATGGTGGTTGGTGTCTGCTCTGTTGAAAAAGTTCTTCATGATGACATATAGGTCTTGGTAGTGGTGCTACTGTTAATGGTAGGTGAATTGGTCGTGGCCTCAGTTGTCCTGTCAGTTCTGACGTTCTTCCATTAGATCCCTCTTGCAATTCTGGTCCATTGTGTGGCTCTGGTCTCTGTTCTGATCTAAATCCACCTGGTCCACACCGGGTCTCTGAGGTGTGCTTGTGATGGTGGGGGGGGGGGGCTTCCTGTTCTTCTTGTGCAGCACCCCTGTCTGGATCTGTGTGGTGATCTCCATTGTGAAAATCCTGTTGAGGTCTGCTGCTATGGTGGTAATTCCTTCTATTACCCCTGTTGTAATTCCTATAATAGTTAGAACCCTCTCTGCTTTTGGTTCTCCTGTTTCTATTTTATGCTTTGGTAAGCCTCTTGGGGTCCTTTTTGTCTTGCTGATCTCTCTTCATCTTAGTGATCTTACGTTCCTTTATGGATTGTTCATATTCTTTCACTCTCTCTTTCAGAGCTTTGAATTTTGCCTCAGGGTCATCTTGGTTCTTATTCTCATTCTCAAATGTTGCTTCCAGTTCTGTGATTAAAGTTTTAGTTGCTTCCTGGGAAGTCAAGTTGTTTTTCAGAAGAAGAATTAGTTTGTAAGGGCAATATGCAGCTTCAGTCATTTGGTTTTATGCTTTTGTGTTCCAACTTTCTCAACTGTACCTATTTTCATACTTTACCTGTTAGAGATGGTGGCTAGCACTCAGAAAGTGGCACAGCAGTGCAACTTGCCTTACACTGATGTACTGATTAGCTCTGCTGTGTCACTTGGAGATACTTAGTTATGCACATTTCAAAAAAGATATCTTATTACCTGGCAAATTGTAAGACTATAAATTGCTCCACTGAGCAGTGGACATAACTAATACGCATAGCACATTCCACAAGACAAAGACTACACACAGACACTAACACCCCAACTTCAAAGAGTGTCACATGCAAAAATACACAGAAACACACAAAGCAGCCATTCAAACACACTCAAGTGTCCACTCATACTCTGTGTCCCAGTACTCTGATACACAATGACACAGATATATGCAAACACAGACACAGCACAACTTACTCACATTAATGATGCACAGATTCCACTCCCCTGAAATTTACAGATGTGCATGTTAAGATTGTTGCACACATTTATATTCTGATCTCTGCCCTTCCTAGTACTTGTATAGTATGGGCATCTCTGTATACCAAATGACAACAGTATTGTAAAAGGGAATTGTGACAGGAAACTCATTCCTATAGACCACGTCAGTATGAGGCACTATGAGCCTTGCTGCCTAAAAACCACAAAGCAGTGTTTTTAGGCATTGGGGGGGGGGTGTTGATGAAATATAATAGTTTTGCAAATTAGAGAAGACAGGCTGTACTCATTTTGCACACTAGCTATAAATTTTGGCTAGCGTTTCTTTCAGTACGTGACTTTTATTTGGATGTAAACCCCAGCATATGATGAGTACAGGTCAGTGCATACTTTTTTGGGATGATACAATTTCCAAAGAATATGTAATGCATATGACCAGAAATACATTACATCCACAAAAGAGAATACAGATACACTTTACCTAAATGGTTGTTATAAAAGGAAATCAATATGGCAGATATTATTTGAATATGAGCAGCTACAAAACTGGTAAAAAAATGGTTACAATAGAATAAATAGGATGAACTGAAAAAACAATTTACACAAATACTTAAAATGAATAACATCAAGAACTGAAAAGACACACTGATGGTTATTAATTAAACAAGCTAAACTTGACATACTATGCACAGAAATACAAATGAAAATAATATTGGTTTGAAACACATTAGATAAAATGAAGCATCTAATCAGCAAACACACAACACAGGAGGAGGGGGCCAGTAAAAATGCACAGTCTGCTTATAGAAGGAGCCAGTAAACAAGCAAAAAACACTAATAAAGTGATATCATCCCAAAAAATATGCACTGATCTAAACTTAGGCTGATTTTTTAACATACCTAGATTAAATATACCCGGCACTATAATTTGTGCCTCTAACAGAAACCTTAGTTACTGTACGTTGAGGACTGTCCCATATGCCCCACTTGTAGGCAAAAGGTGCGGAACATGCACATTTCACAGTTTTTTTTTTGAATGCTCCTCTCAATGGAAGTCAATGAGCATAATTGACACAAAAGCAGTACCCGTTGTGACAAACTTAATGAAAAGAATGGATAGAAATGCAGGTCATACGTTCACAAAACATATATCAGAAAGCATAATCTTTTGCCCAATATGATCATCCAATAGTCAACAGAGTAGCCAATAAAGCCAGGTTTAAGACCTTGTGTTTTTAAAATATAGCCAAACAGTCCACTTATGTTGTGCTGGTGAGGTCATAAGGCTGAAACAATTATGTCCACAGCTAGTGGGGATTTTGCTTTACTGGCCTGAATGTATCCACAAAGACTTAAAAAGAAAACGTAATAAGGCATGGACATTCAGAAGCCATACAACTGAAACATTTGATGTCTTTAGGGGTCATTTGCATATATCCCATGGGCCTCTGTTACAGGAGGTTTAAGGTATCGCACAGTGAAAACTCTAGCTTGGCTAGGTTTGTCGTGCAGTTTTTACTAATTGGTTTGTCTAAGTGACCTTTTTAATCTTTGGTTTAGATGTTAGTTGGGATATTTTTGCAGACATCTTAATGGTTATGAACATCAGTTGGGTTAAACACACTGTTTCTAAAACATAGTCAAAAAATCCACTTTTACTGCACTGACAAGGTCTTAAGAAGGCTGAAACATGCATGCTCACAGGTAGTGGGATTTGGTTTTATTGGCCTGAATGAATCCATAAAGACTTAAAAAGAAACAGTAAAAAGTCATGGACATTCTGAAGCCATATTGCTAAAACACTTGATGCCTTAAGGGGTCATTTGCATATATCCCATGTGCCCCTATTACAAGAGGTTGAAGGTATCACACAGTGAAATCTCTAGCTTGGCTCGGCTTTTCTTGTAGTTTTTAATAATTATTTTTTCTGTGTGACCTTTTTACTCTCTGGTTTTGATGTTACAATAATGTCAGAATACCAAGACAAGATCACTGACTAAGCAGCTAGTGAAATTTTAAGGGATCCCATACATATCTGAGATGAAAGAACAGCTAAGACTTCCTGGTTCACTAGACGTAGTTTAGTCATTTCATGTCAAGGTAAAAAAAAATATTGCTGTCCCCATACTGCCTTTTTTTCACCAAGTCCCACATCTGGATATTCCAAAAGTTTGGATATCATCAAAGTGACACGATTCTGTCCTAGGAATCAAAGCAGAAAGATGGTTGAACATAAGGCCCTCCTGCAACTCAACAAATTACTGTGTTGTCCCTGAAATATGTTCCAGTGGAATAACAGGATTGCCTCCATGCCATGGTTCAGTACCTATCAGGTAATCAAGCTCAGAAGAACCTGTAAGGGAGTTATCTACATTTATCAGACACTCTCTCTGTATCCCATAAAGGAGTTATCTATATTTATTAGATACTATCTCTTTGTATCAGGGTACCCATGACCTCATCTTGCAGATATCAGAGATTCAATCAAGCTAAAGAAATCCAATTATTATATTACAACTGCCTAAAGACTTTTACCAAAGTTCTCTACTGATCACAGCAATTACCCTACACATGCTCAAGGGATTAATAAACCAAATACTAGTATGACAGACAACTTCAATTAACCAACAACTGGTTGACTCTTGTGCCTACCTGTATAGGGTGAAAGCGCCTATCTTATTTCTGGAAACAAAGCCTACTGGATTTTTTTTTAAGTTTGAATGAAACAAGATGAAATGAGGCCTCAAGGATTTTTTTTAAGAAGATCTGATAAAACTCTTATGAAAATTCTAAAGAACTGAGCACCATTATTCACAATACTGGTTTTAACATTTTTTTCTTTGAAATTGGTATTGTTTTTCTTAAGTAAACTTTGCTACTCCCTAGACAACTTAGAGTTGGAAATCTAACTACAACACTTAGGTAATTTCTTTTCAATTAAAAGCTAGCAAATAGGACTCTGCATCATTAGAGTTTTTTTGCTGGAAGCAGCTAGCTATTATCACCTGCACCTGCACAATGGTTCTAGCTGGTTATATTTTCAACCTCTAGCTAGGGCATGGAACTCTTATAACAGATTCTGGAATTCATAAATTCCAACGCCTTGGATCAGCTTGTCCACACCCTAACCAGGGGCAGCAATATCCTAGACCTGGTTCTTACAATATGGGTAACTGGTGTTCCACACCAGGATCAACTCCTCGCTGGTCAGATATAACCACAAGCTAATCACCCAAGACATCCATATAGCACCCCCACCATCCATTAAGGAAACCACCATCAAAAACTACTCCAAAGCCAACTTCATGCTTCTTAAGACAAAAGTGATAAACTTCATGACACTCATGCAGATGGAAAACAGAGGTACGACTGCTGAATCATTCACAAATGCACTGTATAAGCACATACACGAGTGCATGGATTGCGCCATCCCCAACAGAACCAAGACGCTATCCTCCAAAAAAGGAAGCCAATCTGGTGGTCCTGTGCCATAAACAAATTTTACAACAGAAGGAAGAAGCTGTTGCAAAAAAGAGTAAAATCCCAAGATTGGTGGAACTCTCTGGTCAGCCTCAGCAAGAAGCTGAGATCCTCCATAAAATCCTCCAAAGCCAGTTATGAAAATAAACTCGCTACGGATTCCAAAGATAATCACAAAGAATTCTACAGCTATGTCAAGAATCTTAATGGCAACACTCAGATCTGCTTTGAGCTACAGCACAATGGCATTAAATATACAGAACCAACTGATATTGCCAACATCCTGGCAGATAGGTTCAGTGCTAACTTTACCCCCCTCTCACCCTCCAAAGGGCCCATCTTAATACCGGAAGAATGCAAAGCCCCTGTAATCACGGATGAACAAGTAAAGACCGCACTCTCCAAAGCCAAAAACACAGCATCCATGGGACCAGACAACATCCCAGGTTGATTACTGCATGAACTACAGAACGAACTGACACCCCACCTAAGTATTATGTTCAATCATAGCCTCACCTCAGGCTATGTGCCTACTGAATGGTGCACAGCAATGGTTATACCACTACAAAAAGGGATTGCCACCATGTACCCTGTAAACTACCGCCCCATTAGCCGGACAAGTCTGGTCTGCAAGGCCATGGAGCTTATAAACAAAGACATAGGTTATCTCCAAACCCTGGACCCCAATCAGTTTGGGTTTGTAAAAGGTAGATTATGTCTACTAAATCTGACTGACTTCTTTGAAGCAGTCACCAGAGCCGTAGAAGAGGGCAAGGTAGTGCACAGAGCCTATCTTGACCTCACCAAGGCTTTTGATACCATCCCCCACTCTGGAATTATAGATAAACTCACTAAACTGGGCATAAATCCCTATGTCACAAGATGGGTGGCCAACTGGCTCACTGACAGACCCCACACAGTAAAATTAGCCAACTCCAAGTCCAACCTCAGACCAGTGATAAGTGGAGTACCACAGGGTTCCGTCCTAGGTCCTCTCCTGTTCCGCATCTACTTCTCTGACATGCAGGCCAACACAGAAAGTCTTTGGCTAACAAAGTTCACAGATGACTGTAAACTGGGAGCCATAACAGAATGACCTAATGATGTAGACATTCTACAAAATGGCCTCACAGAGACAGATGCTTGGTATCAAAGTCATGGCCTCAAGCTCAATGCCACGAAGTGCATTGTCATCTCCTTTGGGAAGAACTTGGTACCCAAGAACTACTACATAGGCAATAGCTCACTAAACACCGAGAGTGTGACAAGAGACCTAAGGCTCAGTGTGAACTATAAAGTAGCAGGTAACATGAGAAAGTTAACTGCTGCTGTTGAAATTATATTACTGAAGCTGTATTTAGTTGTTAATGCAAATGTCACTTTTCTCAACTTGCAATTTTTTAATTACTATTACATTTTTCAAGTCTTTCTTTTTGTATTTTGTTTTTTTTTTTCTTTTTTTCTTTTTCAGGAGGATGAATGTATGTGCAGCATTTGTCATTATCATTAGATGTGAACTGATGTGTTGTGATCTCTCTGCAAATTATCTTCTTGGTGAGCAACCTAGCTGTTACAGTACTTAAAAAATTGTGCTACATTTGAAATGTGTCATACACAATGTCCTTAAGGATAGCACTGGTGATGGTCCCACAGACTGTGAGCAAGTGCAGGCTTATGAACTTGAAAGAGAGCTGCTCCAGTGATGGGATCTACTGGATGCAGGGGAACGTCCTGCCATTGACCAAGCAGTATTGCAGATCCAAGACCTTGACTCACAGGATCTAGCCTGTGCTACTGAAGTTGAACAAGGTCTAATTGCTTTCCTCTTGATGGAATCCACATGAATGGCTGTAGCACTTTATTAGGACATCCATGTTGCCTGGCCTACTCATTTTCCATGCATGCAGACACTCCCTTGACCATGTCCAGCACTAAGTCCTTACCAGTGGGTGGACAGAATCTTACACAGACACTATATGTGTAAAAATACTGTATATGAGGATCATCATGCCATTTACCCTGGTTTCCACCTTCCCATATGGTGGTGAATTCCTCAGTTATACCCTATAGCACTCCATCTCTACCAGATTCTCAGAGATCGCAGACTGAGTCCAAGCTACGCCTCAGCTAATTTGCTACTGGGCAGACAAGGCCTTGCATGTTTGCAGAATTAACTGCTGCCAAATATTAGAGGAGAACAAGTGAAGATTAAGTGAATGATTCTTGAACATTACTGACAAGTAAGATATGAAAATCTGAGCTGTAAGATCCATTTTTTTAACAACAAACAAAATGATCTAGAAGCCTTAAAATGGGCTGAAATAACTTGTCCCTTTATTGTAGGATAGATGACTGCTGTAGTATACATAAAAGTTTCAGAAAGGTGCTGTTTCACTTATTCAAGATAACAATACAAGTGAGCAGTGAAGAACCAATGGCTATCTTTGATTGAAGAAGCTGGAAGGCAGGACACTGGGTGCACCTCTCTTTGCCTGGTGATTGGATTATGGATGATAATCCAAAAATGGGACAGTCCCCATGCTTCTCTGTCTCTGTCCCTGAATCAGTTTGTACCAAACTCTGCAATTATCCATTTGAGGAAACAACTGGAGAGCTAGCAATACAAAATAAAGAATTATAAAGAGATAAAGTATAAACACAGAAAAAATGCCCTGTACATTGTTGTGCAAACTTTTGCCTAATGTTTCTTCATATTCAGCCATTAAATAATCCAGGTGATTGGTATCTGTCCATTAAATCATGTTATTTTTTTGTTGATGAAGATAATTAGAACTTAAAGTAATAGAAAAGTTAACCCCAATGTTTTTTTGCTTATCCCCACTTTTACACAAGTGTGGGTGTGTGTAGAGTGCCAGACCTTAATTAGTTGGTTGGGGAAAAATAAGCCACCAGCCTGTGAAGAGGGTAGGTAGTCTTCTTTTGCCTCTGGGTGTGTGGAAAGACCCATATTAGGTTAAAATGTTGTGTTCTTGGAGCTATGGTCAGCTGGGCTGTGTGAACCAGACCAGCTGGTGCAGTCAGGGGAAAAAAGCAGTTGGGTAAATCTCCACTAATGTGGGAGAACATGCAGGGCTGACTAATTGCCAAGCTCTTTTGCACTAAAGCTGTCCCTTGTTGCTCAATTTGTCTTTTGTGATCCAGAGACTGCTAGGTGAGCCAGGAAAATCAGATTGGTGAGTCTACCTTAGTATCTCTGCTCCTGTGGGAGAATTTGCAGAGGGCTCATGTTGGGGAGACCGGTCTAAGTTCTTTTGGAGTTCCGTGCATCTCACTCATGTACATAATACAAACAACTCAGATTCAGAGAACCATGCAAAATAACCAGAGGGACAATAACCATGTAAGAAAGTGACCTTGCAATCAGCAGAATTTATGCCTAGCCAGTGAAATTTATAGAAGCCCATAGTTGAAGGGTGCCTAGGTCTGACTGCAGACGATGTGGCTACAGAAAATTTCCTGTGCATAAATAAAGCAGATTGGTCCCTGGGATTGTAGGCATTCTGTGGTGTGTGCCTCCATCAAACTGACACCATGGGGATGGCTCAAAAGGTCAGGCAACTGGTACAGACAGATGGAACCTTGTTGCTGTGTCATGAGGGGTCCAGCCCTTGATGACTATAAACAATGAAAACAAGTGAAAAGTATGAAATAAATAAAGAAGCTCTTAAACTGCTTAAACAAATCCTTCTATGATTAATAAACCATTTTAGGATTAATTAAAGAAGATATGTCTTAATGCCAATAATTAGATTAGATGCCAAGAACAGACAAATAAACAATGCTCCCAGCCACCCAGTTTTTATTCTAAAGAAAGCAAACAGTATTGGGAGATTCAGTGAAAGCAGGGGGCACTGAGAATGATGACAAACAGAAAGGGACCTTTCTCTGCAGGACCCCAGTGTTCAGCTATTGCCCCTTGATGAACAGCAGCATCAGTTTTAAATGCCCAACATAGGCAAACAGTATTGCAATTAAACATATGGCAATTGCAACATGGAATCTGTGATATACAGGGCCCACTGCAAAAAAAAGTGCTTGCTTCTATGTCGGAAAGACAAACTGACAAGTTAAAAGGACAAACTGCAGCACCTATAAGAAGTCAGGGCATGGGCCTCTAAAAAAAATCCTTGTAAAACACCTGACTGAAAACCTGGATTATGAAAGATTCCTATTCCACATTCTGGAATTATTTGACATACATTCACTGGAAGAAGATGGGAAAGATGGATTGGAAAAGAAAGAACTCCAATAGCAGATTAAAATTGTGACATGTAAGAAACTTGGACTAAACACCTCCTACTCAGCTTGTAGTATCCTCAGCCTCGGGGAAACTCAACCACAGAAAATTTTACTGATGCATAACCATCCCCATTATCATACATGCCAAGTGGAACCATATAGGTAACTGCAACTTCGATTCATGTTTATGCTAGCATAGGCTGAAGGCTGTGCTTTTAACAAAAAAGGGGCTAAGGCAGACCAACTTTAATTAATCCTAGAAGTGTTTATTAAACCTAGAAGTTGATTAAGTAGTTTTAAAGAGTGTTTATTTGTTACTTACTTTTTTTCATTGTTTTCGGTGTCTGTGGGTTGGTCCCATCATGACACAACATCAAGGTTTCAGCACTCTGGCTGGTTGTGCCTTCCCACATGATGTAAGCACAACAGTGACACACCCAGAGATTGGTCACAGCACCAGGAACCAACCAACTAACACAATAACTGAAGAACACACCCTCTCTGTAATACGTCTAGGAGTCCACAGCTCAGGAAAGTCCCTCTCCTTTGGCCTCCAACCCTCACAGGCCAACACCAGTTAAGATTCCATGAAGATCAACAGGGTGGAGAAAATGGATAGAGAGACCTGCTTCTCGACTCCACCAACTCAGCAAGTGAAGGAAGATGATACCATAAGAACAACCTCCATGATCTACGCTGACTAACAATCTATCCAGAGAACTTCCCACAACTATGACAGAGTACTGGGAAGACTCTGTATCCCCTAGGATCACTGCAGTGGCTCTACTTGATGTGGCACTGGGAACCAACGTTGGGCGGCACGATGCCAGGGCACTTCTGTGGGCTAGGCTTGTAAAGGTTCCAGGGCCATTAGCCTAGAACACACCTATGAACTTATAAACAGTACGAGTCAGACCACCTGGACTTCTTTACATGTTATTTATTATTCTGGTTGGTTCCCTGATTGTGCAGGGAAGAGCAATTTTTTTATGAGGGCAGATTTGTTTTGTTTTTCATGCTTTTGATCAAGTTTGTTTTTTATCAAGGTTCATTTAAATGCATATTCCCTTAAAACACCTCACAGGACTTGCCTTACGATGTTTCTACTATATTATATTCAGGGTACGGTTCCCACCTTTTCACTAGGACTTTGTGTGTTCCATTTTGTGTGTCTGTTTTTTGTCTATATATCACCACTTTGGTTCCCACATGAATGCATGGCCCTGACATGGGCAAATTTACAAGCATCCTAAACTTCACTGTGTTATTTCCTCTCCTGGTAGCTGCTTTTATTATGACCTACAAGTATTGGAGCAGTTTATAATCAGACATGGTTTTAGGTTCATAGATTAATACTAGGCTAACTGCCCTTGTGGGCCATTTTTTTAATCCTAGCCAATTGCACCTTGTGAGAATCAAACCCTGAATCTTGTGTCTGTAAGGCAAACACCTTAACCATTACGCCAACCTCCCACCCCTTTTGATGCCTTTCCTCCAGAAGTGTTAACAAGACAGTAATAAAGTTATTCTTTTTCCCATAAAAGCAGATGACCATCAATTTTGGAAAGTTTTTGGATTCTTTAATTACTGACAAATCAGAGGACTCCAGTTGGAGTACGATAGTTAGATGGATGTACTTTTATTTTCATGGTGTTAAGATGAATGGCACATAGCACACCATACTCCCATAAATGCAGAGTTTACACGTTTTACTGCCAATTCATGATTTATGAGATTAAGTGCATGTCATTTTTTAGCTTTTTGTGGGTTCATAGAAATACTTTTTTCTGCTTTACTGATAGACAGGAGACTTTCTATAGCCACATTGGCAGTAACCAGACCCAAGTGACCTTCAGCTATGGGCTCCTATAAATTCCATTGGCTAGGCATACATTCCACTGATTGCAAGGTCATAGTCTTAACTAATGTTTTTTTTTCTACCACAATTATTTTGCATGGTCTTCGGAATCCATTGGAGGTATTTCTCTTGTGGATATGAGTGAGATGCATGAGACACCAGCAGAATTTAGAGATTGGCCACCCCAACATAATGCCTCTGCAGGATCTCACAAAACAGCAGGGTACTAACAGAGACCCACCCATCTGATCTCCCGCACCTGACAGTGGTGCTAGGATCACAAAAGAACATGGGTTAAATTGAGCAACAACAGACAGCTTTAGAGCAAGACAACTTAAAGATTAGTCCCTACATGTTCTTCCACAGTAGCATCCGGCTCCTCTGGTTCTCTTGGCCACCTGATCATGGCTCCTAGGACACAGTATGTTAACCTTATGGATGTATCCAAAGGAACAGCGGATATTCAGCTGCATTTTATTAAAACATACTTTACCCAGAAAAGGTCACCTCCCCTCCTCACAAGCTAGCAGCTTGTTTTCCACCCTACTTACTTATTAGGGTCCGACTTTCTGCACATGCCCACCCTCTCATAAAAGCCAAGATAAGCACAAAAGTATGGGAATAATTGTATTAGTTCTTTAGGTTGTAATGATCTTCATCAGAGAAAAATGCTAACCTGATTTAATGGTCAGATTGCAATCACCTAGATTATTTAATGGATGAATCTGAAGAAGCACTAGACAAAATCAGAAAAGAACTTTATACAGGACATTTTTCAGTGTTATTTGAATTATGACATAACATAAGTGAATTATAACAAGTTTATTTTTCTCTTTCCAGTTGTTACCTCAAACTGATAATAGTTGACTTTGGTACAGAGTGACTCAGGGAGAGAGGTGGAAAAGTATGACGTTCAGCCCACTTTTATATTGGCATCTATAATCAAATAACCCAACAAAGGGAGGTACACCCAGTGTCATGCCCCCAGCTCCTTCAACCAAAGTTTGGCCCCTTGTGCCTCTCCACCTACTCTTATTGTTAGCATTGTACATAAATAAAACAGCACTTTTCTAAAACTTTTATGTACTTAGCAGCATTTATTCCCTACAATAAAGTAATTGAGTTTTTTCAACCCATTATGATGCTTCCAGAAACCTTTACTTATTATGAAAAAAATGTATCGTACAGTTGCATTTTTTCCTAGCTTACTTGGTGGCAGCATTCAGGTCTAATCCACAGAACCAACTGTGAAAGATGCCCTTGTCTGATATCCCTCTGTTTACATATGAGAGTGGAGAATGGCAGCTGAAAGGATACTATGAAGGGTGTGACTTCTTCAGGCGATTTAGCTTGTACACCAGGACGTTTAGCTATGCAGTGTTTCCCCACCTTGTGTTAATGTGATTTTCCTCATTATTTTAGTGTGACAGCCTCTGTCACTGATTAAAGACTTTTCCATCTGCTGTGTGGTGAGTTAGGGGGCCCTGTCAGTCCACTTTGTGACTGTGTGTCACTGTTCTCAGACTGTATCACGAGTATGAAGGGAATGGTATTGTTGACAGCCATTTTGGTGTCAACATCAGCCTTCTGCGGTGAGCAACAGATTGTTTCTGGTGCTGACCTCATTAGGAAACACATTATACAGTTAATGTCACCTCTAACAAGGATACAATTTAGTGCTAAATTTTGTGTATAATACATTGTTTACTTGGGTCATACTCATACATAAGAATATGTACATTGCAACAGAAGCTTATGAATGAGTGTTGAAGAGTGAAAAAAAGAGAATGATGTATAATTTATTGGTGGTTTATTTCTTAAAAAGCAATAAGGTTGCATGAACCTTGGTTCTGAGCATTACATTGAGATAGTACAAATATTTTAAAAGTGCCCTTGATTATTTCTGGATACAGTCTGCAGTAAGCAACTTCACTAATGTTAAACTACTGTATATTAACATATGATGGTTTTATGTGCAAGTTATACAAGTTTGCTGGGCTGGTACTGCTGATGTCATACACCATAGCTGCTACTGTGGTACTAACTGATGATGTCATACACCATAGCTGCTACTGTTTCTGCTGTCTTATCAACATGCAGTGAGCAACCTGTATGTATGGTACTGGTGTTCAGCTCATGTCTTGGTGTGCACACCTTGCATGTTCATGCACTGCATGGGTGTCGCTTGTCTCACAGTTTCAATTATGTTGGCAGAGATGGTAACGGTTTGGAGGTTGGCATAATGGTTAAGGTGTTTATATATTGATATTTGATTACTGGGAAACTCCGTACAGGCCCATTTTCAGTGAAGGCTAGGGTAGAAAAGTTACAAAGTATTACAAAACATGTTAATAATAATAATTTTACAGTCTTTAAAAATAATACAAAAAACAACTCTGGTTTAAATACTTATACCAAATTAGACATAGTGTGAAAACATTGGCTAAGATTAGTTACAAATTATATGCCAATGACTTAAAATTTAGAGAAATATTAGCCAGTTTATAGAGACTTTAAAGGTAAGTTAATATAATACAAACAAGAATTGCAATATGAAGTAATAGAAAAAGCAGGCTTATGCTATACTTATAAAGAAAGCCAGGGAAAGAAATTGGTAGAAGTGGGTGAGTGAAGAAGGGAAAGTAAGAAAGTGTAAGGCATGAATAGGTATTTGCTCACATTTGAAACCATACAAGTTCATGTTATATGTAGGAGAATTAGAGTTTATGTCCAACTGACATTCACATCGCCTAGTAGTATTTTTTCCTTGTGGAATTGTTTTTGACATCTAATGTAGGACATCCTTCAGTATAGCTGTATTGTTTCCAGGAGGGACAGCATCATGGTAGTGCATACAGACACAGCAACTTTACGTTTCCCATTTTGGTGCTTGCTTTGGGCGTATTTGTTTATATGTATCTTTATTATTAAGTTTAGCCAGACAAATTACCAGTACAGTTGCCAAGATCTTTTAAAAATCAGATTTCCGTACAACCAGGCTGTTATGAGAGAATTCCTGCACTCATATGATATACTGGAGGAGATAGCAAGGACACTGGATTATCTACAGATTGTTGTTGGCTCAAGCAAGTGGCAAAGGAGGAGAAGATATACGAAGCAAAAGTGTGGATGTCAGGCCGGTCTATTCATTAAGCTAAGGAAACATTCACACAAACCACCTCTTCATAACGTCAGATCTGTCAAAAATAAAATGGACGAATTACCTTTACAGATTTCTGAGAATAAAGTCATGTGAGACTGTTATATTTTATTATTCACAGAGAAAGGGCTACATTCATGTGTACCAGATGTAGCCATTGAGCTAGCTGGCCATACAGCATTTCACTGGGACAGAAATTATGACTTTGGTAAGAGCAAAGGTGAGGAACTTTGCACTTATGTACATAACATCTGGTATACTAACACAAAGATCATAGATAGTTACTGCTCTCCTGATCTGGAGTAACTAACAATTAAATGCTGGCCCTTTTATCTACCTTGGGAGCCTATCACTGTTATAGTTCCAGCTGTTTACATTCCACCAGATGCTAATGCTAGCATAGCTCTGGGCTTGTTTGTTTGGCACCACTGACTTGCTGCAAAATACCTACCCTGAAACCACCCATATCATAGCTGGTGATTTCAGTTACACAGACTTAAAGACAGTTCTCCCTAAATTTAATCAACACATTACATGTGTAACTAGGGGAATAAATACATTAGATAAGGCCTATTCAACTATCAAGGATGGCTACAGGATAAAACAGTTGCCTCACTAAGGTCAGTCAGATCACTTATCCATACTCTTGATCCCAGCATATAGTCCCCTTAGGAGAAAAGTCCAGACTATCACACAGGTTGCTAAAATGTGGCCTGAAGGAGCATTTTGCAGCTACAAGACTGCTTTCAAAGGACTATCTGGGGCATTTTTGTGGATCAGAACTTGGAAGTGTACACATCAAATGTACTTTGTTAGGCTAGTCTAGTACTTACCTATGAACCTATAATACTTACTACAACATTTCTCTCATCAGTAATTCAGAACATTCTCCTGAAGATATCTAAGTAGAATCCAATGTTAACAGCCTATTTCTTCTGTTTTAATCCTAAATGTACCTATTTTAAACTATATGCTTTAATACTTTCTTTCCATCACCTTTTGCAGAAATGTGCTGCCCAGTGGCACCCAAAATGGTGATACCGAGAATGTTTCAAGACATTTTGTAGAGCTTAGAAAGTTCTTATGTATGCTC
>NC_056744.1:672256223-672321223 GCF_019279795.1 Protopterus annectens
ACGTACCTGATTTTCCTTGTATTTCTTCCCTTGTCTCTTGTACCTTTAAACTGTTCGGATTTCATAGTTTAAAAAAAAGCAACAGATATCTTCATTTCTCTGTCACTTGTTTTCAACAACAGCACCGATGTTACTGTGCAAGTGTGGGAACGTAAGTACCATACGTATGTGCAGTACATCAACAAATGTGGAAACAATGCGTAGGAACAGTATGGTACTGTTATACAAGGACATTCTTCAAGTAAAGTAAGTTGTTGTGTCTTTCGGCTTTTCCCGGTTAGGGGTCGCCACAGCGGAACTCTGGTCCACTAATGATTGGCAGTAGATTTTTACGTGCCGAGTTGCCAGCCCTGATGCACAACCTTCCACAAAGGTACGCCCATTCATGCATGTCTCCACACAGAAGACACTTTAGCTGAGAATCGAACAGGACAACGTCTTACTGTGAGGCGACAATGCTACCTCAGCACCACCACCGCAGTTCCAAGTAAAAGTAAGTAATTTCTTAAATAATGCCATTGTTTAACAGCAATAACCAACTTGTGTGTGTGGGGGTATGAGGACTTACCTACACCCAATAGTCTATTATTGCTTAATAACTATACAGTGGAAGCAAGTTACAGTAGAGAGTGGATTATCTGAACTAATTGAGACCAAGGGTAGTTCGGACAATCAAACTGTTTGGCTAATCAAACACACATTGAACTGGATAAAAAAAAAAATCTAAAATCTTGTTTTTCTGCACTCAAGGAATACACTTTTAAACCATTCAGCAAGTCCAGTGGTCAATAAAGAATATTTTTCACACACAAGCAGGCTGCAATTTCAAACAACATGCACAAGCTAATATGCATCACATTTACATATTCAGACTTCATTTTTTCTTACCCCAAACCTTTGGAAGACTGGGTTTGGATAACTGACGTTTAGGATAATCGATTCTATTGTACCTCCCTTCCAATGATGACATCACTGTTATTTGTCCTACACTGTAGTTATTCTTGAACATTAGTCATATTCCTTATCAGTATTAATGAGAGATTACAATATGGTAACAAGTCACACTGGACTTCATAGTCTTTCATTTTACTCTAGCTTATTTTACATGCTGACATTATATGCCTTTACTTAGATGAAAGGCTGCATTACTGGGGGACTATAGAAAGTTCAAATATTATACTACATACATACATATATATATATATATATATATACACACACACACACACACATATATATATATATATATATATATATATATATATATATAAAATAACATTACAGATGTAGGATGGTGGAACAACATCTGGATCAGAATTACTGTTTTGTAAAACTAACAATAGAAAATTAATTTTAATGCGTTTCATTTTTCAGAAATTAACAGATACCATTTTGTATTACTTTCCAACATATTTACTTTGAAATTACAAACTCAGAGATAAAACTACATAAATTAAATATTATGGCCTTTTAATTTACTATAACCTGGTACTCGGCTTACTTAACCTTGGTATCAAATGAAATAGTTTACCACTTGTTATAAAAACTGCTCTGCACCAGCTATAGTCAACAAAAGAAGATAATTTGGTATCTGTCCACAAGATGGCAGTATGGCTCTTTCTCAATGTTCATTACATTAACCTAAATGGATGCCCTTCTCATATGCGTCATCATCTGCTGAAATGTATGCTGTCTTTTAATGTTCCAATTTTGTTTTTATCCACTAAAATGTTAAGTGAACTAGGTTAATGGGATGGTCATTTTGATTTTGCAGTGTTTAGCTCATTTTCAGATACTAATCGCTATTCCTGGGAAAGCTCTTTGATTATATTAAGCTGCTTACATAAACACCTGTTATTATGCACATTTGTTTTTTATACATTATGTTGCAGGTAATGTAGTTACTATTACTTAAACCACTTTGTACCCTTTTTGGGAACAAAGGACATAACTGAATTATTTTTCAGTACGAGCTACTAGGGACTATCTGTATCACGGAACATTACACCCTGAGACGACGTCTTCTTTCGGCTTTTCCTGGTTAGGGGTCGCCACAACGGATCACCTGTCCGCTCATGACTGGCAGTAGAGTTTTACGGTGTCGAGTTGCCAGCCTGGTGCCCAACCTTACACGGAAGGCGCACACACGCATGCACTCACGCCTAGGGCCAATTTAGAGTGTCCAATCCACCTACAGCTGAACTAATTAAAAGTTTATTTTGTCTTAGAATTACCAACATTTAGCTTTTAAGAGCATTTTAAAAATATGATACCAAGACAAAAATAATAAGTGAATGTTTAACTAAAACTAAAAATGTACCACTGAAGCTGCATCAGATTTAAAATATAAAACAGTCACTGCTAACACACTAAGTCATGCTAGACATATTAAAATGAATATACGTGTATGATAAACATACTCCTTTAGAAGGACTTTGCCACTGATTCTTAATGCCAGTCCAACTTAATACATTTTTAAATATGAGAATGTTGCAGAATGCATTTATAAAAGAAAAAACACATCTGTCACATACACTCCCTGGAATTCAAAAGCTAGTTACGTGTCCACTCAGTGGTTAATTAGAATGACTAAAACAGTGAGATACAGTCCACATCTGCTTAGCAATGCAACAGAAAGCAATCAGAGACTGAGAATAACTGATTAAGGAACGTGCTATCAAAACCCACACAGAATGAATAAAAAGGTACAAAGCACGAAGATGGTCACCTAAGTAAAGGAACTCTGTGCCATACAAGCAGTCTACATGTGACTACGCGTGGTCAGCCATGCAAGGTTTCACTGCTATGAGAACTAATGAGATTCACAAAACTGGCTTGTCAGCAAAGTCCCTACCAATTTACTGGTATTAAGGGTCATAGCCGGCCTTAGGTATAGGCCAACTAGGCGACCGCCTACGGTGCCACTCTAGCAGGGGTTCTTTTCCAGTATTTATTTGATCAAGGTAGACCAGTATGGGGACACTTGGTGGTGTGGTGGGGGGTGCTGTGGAGCCCTTTTGCCTAGGGCACCAGTTGACCTAGGGCCACTCCTGTTAAGGATAAAAGAAGTGGGTGTACAGAGCAGCAGGAGAGGAGGAACAAGAACATGCAGAAGAGCAGGAGAAAAGAAATGGTGGGATTGGGTGAGGAAGCAAGGGCATAGTTTTGTGGGATAGATAATTATTGTTTTTCCTATGAAGTGGGAAGGGTGAAGAATGCAAAGGGGAGGCACTGGCAGGAAAGAGAGCATAGGGATGACAGCAGAGGCAGACAAAGACCAACAGGAAGGTGCTGACACTAAAGGAGGGAACACAAGGGAAAGATGCAGACAGACAAAGTGAGGACAGCTGGTGATAAGGAAGACTGGACCTACAAACTGGAGATGCAAGTTAAGGATAAAATGTGTACCACGCCTGGGAAAGGGTCCTAAGATTAGTGCACTTACCCAATAAACAGAAAGTGGAACAGAACTTGAAAGGGGAATTGGTGGGGTGGCAGCTGAACCTTGTACTGTCCAGTGATGCACTGTGCCTTAGGTCAGTCACCTCCATGTAGTTCTCCCTACTAGGCCCAGCCACTGGTGTCGTAATGATTAGAGCCAGGTAGTGGTGTGATTCAGTCAGTATCATAAAGACAAACAACAAGCTTCCAGTCCACCAACATCATTATCTCATCCTCGAACTCCTGTTGGGCAACATACCTTGACCTACTAGCAGTGTCCCAGCCAGGGTGGGGGAGAGACAACACCCTCCCAGTATCAGACCGATGGAAGACATCATGAAAATTTCCTGGTTAACTCCCACTGGATGGCTTTCACCTTCCTGCAAACAGGCAGGCTCAGACTGCAGCTGAAAACTCATCAGGGGATGTCAGGGTAAGTTGATGGTGAGGTGACCATGTCAGCACCACTGACACAGCTGAGGCTAACAATGCATAATGTAGCAACATAAACGGACAAACAAAAACAATAAACGGCAAGTAAATTAAAAAAAAAAAGGTGGTGAGAAAAAGGAAGACACAAGAGGGGAAAACATTAATAAGACTATAATAATATCAGGTATTGTAACACAATCAGGTTTTGTTAAATTAACATTGGTCACTTCATTATTATCTTGGATAGACATCAAAAATCCTTATGGCACTGGTCACACTATGCTTCAAAAACCCACTGGGGAAAAGCCCTTCTCCAACATTACCCCAGCAAAATGAAGCAATGTACCTAAGGTTCTGAAAATTAACACAAATATAGCGTTTTGATATCCAAGCTAAAAGAGCTCCTACACAAAATTAATAACTGCCGATATTTCAATGACAAGGCTAATGGTATCATCTTTCTTCTCACCTTAAGCACACAAAAACTACAGCCTAGTTTGCCTTAATCCTTCCTTAATGTTCTTTGTACTTCTCGCTTACTTACTGCCCATTATTTAACCTCCCTTCATTCCTAAACCATGTTTTCTAATTATTTTAATTATTAAACCCCCTTCATTACTAAACCATGTTTTCTAATTATTTTAATTAAACCTCCCTTCATTCCTAAACCATAATGTTTTCTAATTACTTTAATTATTAAACCCCCTTCATTCCTAACCATACTGTTTTCTAATTATTTTAATCACCCTCCCTTCCTAAACTAGTGTCTTCACCGCTCTGTACACCTCTTTGCTCCTTTCATCCTCACAGAGCATGTGTTACTTGTATTATACCAATCTGCTAGACTTCCATTTGTATGCTTTTCTCAATCCCCAACATCCACATTTCACCAGTCTTTAAAGGGGGTTGGGAGGGTGACCTAATGGTTAAGGTGCCTTACAAACACAAGATGCAGGGTTCAAGTCTCCCAAGGGATAATTAACTAGGTTTAAAATGGCTCTCAAGGGCAGTTAGCCTAGTACTAATCCATGAACCTATGTCCATTAGGGCCGAGCTTCTTAATATGATATTAATTCCTTAAATGTCACACATGCTTGATATGCAACATATTTAGTACTATCTACAATCTTGTATTTGTATACATAGATACACATTTATATTGTCATTGAAATTATAGATGCACATTATCTCATGTAAACCACTGCTAAATTGCTCTTTGCTTCAGTTTGTAATCTGAACTCTGTACACATTGTAATTGTAACAATGTAATAATTGCTATAGCCTTATTTAAGGAGTGGCCATGTTTAAAAAGTGAACCAGAATCAGTGCATGTACATGGTAAACACATTCAAACAAAATAAAAAAGAATAGCTGCGACTTTACAGACACTAACACAAGGGGCAGAAAGACATGGAGCCTAGGTGGCCTCCTTCTACACGTGACAAGAACAATGCATGTGGTGCAATATATGACTGCAAGCGCCGTGTAAGGCGGTCTGGGATGGCTCCAGTGAAATACTATATGACCAAGGGACAAGAAAGGCTATGGTAAACATGACCTGTTCTATGAAGGCCTGCAGCACAATTTTGTATAACATGATACTGGGACACAGCCACAACTGCCAATGCAGTGACCAAATCAGGGACACCACGCAATGTTTGGCAGTCATGTGGTATTAAAAATGCCAGAGCTGTACACAATACAGTTCGCAAGTTTGGAGGTATGCCATGCATTACTCAAAAAGCCAGAGTGCTGTACACCACACAGTTCACAAGTTTGAGGCATGCCAATGGTATTGTCAAGTAGTTTATTTATTTTATTTAACATTTGTTTACCAGCAAAGTCCGACTTGGAACAAATCCAATTTTCAGCGGAGGCCCGTGGAGAAACGCTTCAGATGCATGTCTTTGTAAAGTGAGAGGAAACCAGAATATCCAGAGAAAACCCACACGAATGCAGGGAGGGCATGCAGACTCCGTACAGAAGGCAGTCCCTTCGAGAATTGAACCGGAGAACTTCTTGCTGAGAGGTGACAATGCTACTGCTATACCACTGCGCCATCGTAGTTAGCACTGCAATGGTGCTTGCAAGGGCAGTGCATTCAGTATGCCAGGCAATCATACTGCTGCATCCTGTATGGGTGGGCAAGGATATAGCAATATACACAGTAAGGCAGGGCACTTACTCCACAGTTCTAAGGTGGAATATGGCAGAGAGCGTGCTGGATGGACAGGATGAGACAGGCATACTATTCACAGCATGTGTGTGTGGGGGACCTTACATGGAATGGGTGGACGGGATAGCAAAGCAGCTTGCATATTTAATGCAAGTGTGTTAGGAGGTCCGTATTCTCAGTAGGAAGTGATTTCACTGCTAGCAACAGCATAACAACACACAATCCTGCCTGTATGAAAATTATGTGCAGATATACTAACTGCTATATAGTTTCTCCTGTATCTTGCAAAGTCATTTAATACACCTCCAAAATTCTCTTCTATTTCCCGAGGAGCTGAATAACATAAAAGAAAAATATACAAGTATCACATATCCTGCCTTTAGCTGAGCAGTTAATATATCACACAGTGAAAATTCACCTATCATGAGTACTTACTGCTGACTCAGGGACACTTTCAGTAACCTCCTCTTCCCACTAGCAAAGAAGGTGAAGGTGATACCTCTTCTGGCCATTGCAGTGATGCCTGCACTGCTCACTTGTGTGGGTTATTTCGGTTGCAGCAGTCATCACCATCGCAAGACAGTGCAATCATTCACCTTATAGTGGGGACTCTCATAAGAGGTCACCAGCAGGCAGTCCCAGTGATCACTGTACAGGAGGTACAAAAAATATTTTTGTTGCCTTCATGCAACACCTGGGAGGTCTGCCACAAACAGTAACCACAGCCACTTCCCAGGCCACAGTCTACAGGAATATGGTAGAAGCATTACATTGAAGTGCACCAACAGGAAGCAAGGGGGCGTGACAGGATGTGTTGTACCAGCATACAGTGGAGGATAAATGCATGGCAACCAGGGTAGTGGCTGGACTATAAATGACGTGAGGATTTCTCTGTATGCAGCTAGTACAACCCACATCACATTTCATTATTCATGTTATTATTTTAGTGCCTTTACAGGGTTCGACATATGTTAAATACACTCTCGCATCCCCATATGTGTCAGCAACCCACCCACACATGTATAATGCACTTTGTGTCACTTATGGAGGTGGCATGATCACGTATGAGCCACATGGTACAGCCTTGGTCCGGAATGTATTGTGTAAAACGTGATTCAAAGATGGTTGCCTTAAAGTGTCTCATTAGCATAACTGCCCAGTTAAACACTTCAAAACTGTAAGAAAAATGCATCACTATCATCAACTGCAGTGCTCTTTGTGTTATGGAGTTTTGCTCCACTGGAAACAAAGTAAATGTACACTGGAGACTACAACTGTAAAGGATGCACAGTTAAGTATCTGGGGAACACTAACAGGACAGGAAGGAGGGAATGTGTAGCTAAAATCTCTGCTGTTCTAATGTTGTTGCACTTTTTTGAGGGGGTGTGGTCAATATCTGACTGCAGAATGGGAGGAGGGCATAAGAGGGTGTAAGGCTGACACTGAAGGGTACTGTCCCAGTGCTTTATTGATGACATCATGTGGCATTAGGAGGAACTGCAACAGTAGGCGAGTCAAAATCTCAGGAAAAGCCAGCTGAGAATAAAACTCACATTTATCGTGCACTTTCATCTCTAATAATGGAGACCACCAGCATGAAATTTAACTATTCAATTAATGTATACATTTATATAAAGCAGTCACATGTTCAATTAACTTTAGTGTAAAAAATTATAAAATTAATATGCAATACTCATTTTTGTACATATATATATATATATATATATATATATATATATATATATATATATATATATACGTTATTTTATTTCAGTAATAGCTTTTAATGGTGTCTGTACGTCTACGTTAACCAATCTGTGCATATGAGTGCTTTATATCCATTTAAATATTAATTCTGTTGTTTAACTTCATTCTGATAAAGTCTCCATAAACATTGTGTGTTGCATTGTCAGCTGGCTTTTTCCGGCTTCTGACTCACCTGGTTTTGTGGTTGTTCCTGATATATTTTATTTGGAATACATCAACCTGTGGTGTGGTTACAGCATGTGGAATGTTTGATGGAGGTAGGGGATACAGAATATATATAGACGGAGGGGGCTGCTTCCCAAAATGTCTCTGCATGAACTTTGTTTGGCAGGGAATCACTTTTTAAAATATGTCTCTCTGCTGCTTGGGGGGTGGGGGGTGGGAACATTAAATGTGAGTCTGTTGTTTTATGTGTGGGGGTATTGTTGTCTAAAATGTGTCCCTCTGTTGTTGGGTGGGGGAACTGCTTTTCAAAATGTCACCCTGTTATTTGAGGGGAGAAAAGGGGAACTCCAAAGACTCTGAAGGCTATTATATGAATTGAGGAGTACTAAATATGCAATGTATTCTTTTGGGCCAGTTGGAGAAGAACATGATAGTGGTCAAAAATCTCTCTCTCTCTCTTTCAATTGTGAATTTGGAAGGGAATATTGCTTTCTGAAATGTTCCTCTCTGTTGCTGGATGGGAAGGACACTTTCTAAAATTTGTCTGTCTGTTGCTATGGCCAAAGACAGTATTATTAACTGAGTAATATTAAACATGCAACATCTTATTTTGAGCCTGGGGAGTGGACTGAATTATATGTACAATGTGCAAGTCTGGTTGGGGTTCTCTCAAGGATTGCAAGTGACATGCAGAGATTGTTTGCAGGTTCTGCTGAACATCTACAAAGACCTGGGAGCACTCTCCAGTGGAAAGGGGCCCTACTGTTACAATACTTATGGTTTGCTTGAAACTGTCTTCAAGAAGGAGAGTCTCATTAAAAGGTAGACAGGTAAGCACATAACATATGTGTAGACCATCAGGTGAGGCAATGGACAGGTACATACAGACGTAGCCAATCTACTTGCCTGGTGGAGGCCATGTGTGTCATTCTGGTGGCCACATTTCATGGACCACATGTAAAGATGCAGTGGCATTTACTCAGTGAGGTGTAGTAGAGGCAGATCTCTAAGTGGTTACAGGCAGCTGTCCTGTTGCAGTGACCTGCTGATGTGAAATGTGCCTCTTTTTTGTTTTGGGTGTTGCGCAGTCTCTGTGACTCTGCACTATTGGATGGAGCAATGTAATGTGGATGGGACAGATATCACTGGACAACCACTTAACATATGTATGTCTTCACATTTCCAGACCAAGATGGCTCCAAAAGAATGAAAATCAATGGAGAAGATCACTCAAGGAGAGACGGGCATCTTCCGGCAGGCTTTCTGTGAAAATGGCTAACAAATCTTCCTAAGAAGAATGACTGAACCCCCTTGACAGTATATTGCAGGACTTTGTTGTGAACATATGTATTGATAGTAGCCATTGCAGATCTCATAATCACACACACCATAGGGTTTCCTATACGATCCATTATGCCTCCATCAAAGCAAACCATTTTGCAGGGAAGTGGATAGCCATATGCTGTGGTCCACCTACACAGATCTCTAATTTTGTTACAGAGCAGTTCCTGGCATATCTGACAGTGGAGGCCTTGACAATGACATTGAACGTCACCTATCGCTATAGATGTCACTGTGTTATGCCCCAGGTGGTATGTTCTATATGTGTATGTACACACACACACACACACACACATACATATAATGTAAAGTAATACGCCACAGGTAGAACCAGTCATATCATCCCTATAGGCACTTCAGGGTTTTAGTTGCTGTATGACTCTGCACAGGGCACGTGCATTTATATTTTTTGCATGCCACGGGTTGGGAGGGTGGCCTAATGGTTAAGGTGTTTGCCTTACAAACACAAGGTGCAGGGTTTGAGTCTCACAAGGGATAATTGGCTAGGCTTAAAATGGTTCGCAAGGGCAGTTACCTTAGTACTAACCTATGAACCTACACTGTTTTGCAGATGCAGCATCACTTGATGCATCACATCATAACACACAAGGGAGTTTCTGTCTGATTTCACAGATGATTCAGTATATGGGATCTTCATCACTGATACCGGCATGCCTGATGGCCAGGAAATATCTGAGCCTGATGATGGAGGCAGCCACGGTATGGCAGAGTCTGCAGCTGTAGTGCAACTCTCAGGAATAGGTATAATGGCAAGTATATTATCCTCCTCTTCCACAGACATAGCTCTACTGCATGTGTAACCAAGCCCTCAGTTTGAGTTAAGCAGTATAGGACAGCACACAGCCAAAACAACAGCTCAGAACCAACCTTCGTCCTCTAAACCTCAGGCAGCATGTATGCTGTTGGCTCTGGTGAGTACAGGGAAAGAAGTGGGGTGGCATACCAGTAACCATCATTGTCCTGGTTCCCAGCCCACACCAGAGAAGACTGTCTCCATGACTAATATACAAAAGACGTGCAGGGCATTCATACAGGCACATGCTGACACCAGTGCTTCCACTGCACAGCCAATAGTGTGGTTTGTCGGCTGTGCAACAACCTCTGAGAAGACTTTTCTATTTAGGTAGCATTTTCGAAAGGCACCATGGGGTGTCATTATCTCCCAGGATCCTGTGTGTTATTGCATGGAGCATTGCCACTGATATCTGATACATCTTCACTCGAATGGCGAAACCCATAGTTGGATGGTCAGAGGGCGGTCCAGGTCCCATTGCACCCCATCTTCCATGCCTCCAACCAGCATCATGGATGATGCAGCTGCCATGGACACACACAGAAGGTGTATGTACATCCTGCTTATAGAGCACACCATCCTCTGTGCTAGCCGCAGATCAAGCCAGTGGCATTCCTTAGCAGGAACAATGGAAGAGGAGATGCACATATCAACTAAAGACATCCGTAACCTGTCACAGGGAGACATGCATAATACAGACATTTTTTACAGGGGATGTATCTATTCACTTGCCATCTGACTACCAACTTTTTCATAACTACCCACCACTGGAGACACAACCCCTTCCCTACAGAGTCCTTTAAGCTCACTACACTCACTACGACTTCACACACTTGCACACCCACATCATTACCGAGCATATGGCACAGTGCCAACTTCTTCAATCTGGCCCTGCCCACCTATGGATATAATGACAACACTGAATTCTCTCATTGGTCTCTTACCAGGGTAGTATTCATCTGATGCAGTGTGGTCAGTTTATACACAGTAATGCATGGCCTAGCTGTTGTACGGCATGCATGACTGTTAATCTTTATATTCAATCTAGCCTATAGCTCTAAATCAGATGCTGCCTCTTAGCCAGTGACACTGCATGCAGCACATATCCATTATGCACACCATCCCTTGCAGTGGTTCTTCCAGAAACTCTTTCTTGTATCCTCACTTACATTTAACAATTATAAAACCTTATGCATTGTTATAGCTACATACTCCTGTGTAACAGATATTAAACAGGAAATCTGCTCATGGGCCTCAGCAAATACTTCACAAGAAACTATAATACTAGAGGAATTCAATATAGACTTGCAAAGTATTATTAAGGACTTGACAATGTAATCAATTTATATGGCTTCATTCTAAATATCTATACTCCTACCAGATACAATACAACCAAAAAGAGAAGCTCTTCCATTTAATGGATACTCACAAATTCTCCACACAATACTCTTGCTTTTAGCTTCCTCTCTGACTCCTTAATTGATCACCTTCCTACTTTTACCGTTAGACAACTAAACTTCCCCATGAAACACCACCATTGCAATCTAGCAAGTAAACTCATAAATATGCTTTCTTTCCTGAACAGCTTAAGATATGTTAACTGGAAACACCTTCATGCTCCCGCTTTAGGTGATGCTGTCACAACATTAATAACATATTTCTCTTCATCATACATTAGCATCCATGACTAAGAAACAAGAGTTAAACCCTACACTTGGTTTAAATAGAAAAAATGATAATAAAAGAAAGAAAGAAATAAAAAGAGCTTGGAATACTTGATAAACTAAAACTCGATCAAGTCAACCAAACTACAAACAAGCTCTGAAACACAGCAAAACAAATTATCAAATTTGGCAAAAAGCATACAATACAAATTTGCAAAACAACCACAAAACTTCTAGTCTTCCAATAATAAAAGGAAAAAAAAAAATGCATCTTGGTCTCAGTACCCAACCATCCCCTCCTAACTGTACTATTGGCAACCAGGTCAATATACATTTTTGGAGCAGAGGAACTTCCCTCAAAACATCCACTTGCAATACCCCTCTCCAACTAAAGTCAATGAATGATTCCAAATCAAATGTGCTGGGATTAATCACCCACATCTATTATCAGGAACTGACTACTCTTGCCCCAGTCTTCCAGCAGAGTGTATTAAACTTGCAGCAGACACTGTAGCTTATCCGATATCTCGCCTAAAAAAAGTCCATTACGGACAGTTATGTCCTGAACATTTTGAAAAAATCTTATAGCTCACCTCCTACACAAAGGTGGCTTTTCTACTGATATCTCCAATTAGAGGTCAACAGCCATTCTTCTTCTATACAAAATCTTAGAAAAATGTATCCAATACTAGCTACTTAAATTTGATACCACAAACAACTAACTAAGCCTCAATGAGCACTGTTTCTGTCAACACTATAGTATTACAATATTTTACTCAGCTTTTTTACCAGCATCAACAGTAAAAGGAATGCAGGGAACCTAGTAGCAGCAGATGTCTTGCCTTATCACTGCTGCAGTATTATTTAACTTGGGATATCCTGCCAAGGACAGCCTGATGTCTGGCCAGCATACCAAAGCCTTTACACCTTCCTGGTGTTATGTCCAACACACAATGCGTAAGGTGCATACACAATATATGGATGTCTAATCCTCAGAACCTCTTTGCCACCAGTCCAAACCCTACTTCTGAATTTGGTCTATGTGCACCATTCACTGAACTGGTTCATCTGCTGAGCTTTCTAAAGAAAAGTGCCCCATTGGGGTTCCTTCATTCATCTACGGAACTTTCTAAAGATAAGTGTCCCATTGAGATTCCTTCATCATCTATGGAACTTTCTAAAAAAAAAGTGTCCCATTGGGGTTCCTTCATTTCTTTTTTCCTCCTTGTAATTTGTTTTCATGTCATCCAGGAAGAGGAAATATGATTGTGGGGGCAGATTCCCATAGAGAGAGAGACGTCAGATGTTCCTCTTTTGTTTAGGTGTTATTTGAGACCATACTTATTGTGATACCTATCAGGCATTTGCCCCTAAGACACCCCGCACCTGTCATCCCTTTCTACTTATCTGAAAATTCAGTGTCTGAAATTATTGACTTAGGGTACCATGGCCGACTCTACTCACCCTAAAGTTCAGCCACCCCTTAAGAAAGAACCTAAAAGAGCACACACTAACTCTGCTACTGTCCAGCCTCCACTGGACGCCTCCCTCAGGTTGGATGAAGAACTCAAGGACCATCCATTGCTGCTACCAGTTCCATCTGCCATGACTCAGTTGGAGACCAACACAGAGCTGACTGCTTGCACATTTGCTGAGGCTGTGCATACTTCTTGTACAGATGTACAGGGGGAATCACTGCTGATTATATCTAAAGGGCATAGGGGAATTCCTCAAATTTTATTTAGGGAGGATGTGCCTGGTACCCTCATTGAATCTAGGGAGGGGTCTGACTCTCCTAGATTTGTCAAGGCAAATGTTCCTTTAAAAAAGAAACAGAAAACCAAATATGTGGATACTGTGGCTAAGGATTCTTACAAAGGGTGTCAGGATTTTACTAAAGGGCTGTTTAATTCCCTCATGGCTCTGAAACTCCCTCAGGGATAATCTGTCCCTGCTGCTGCTGTCCCTTGGTAATCCACCCCAACTAACATACCCAAGGATTCTAATTCTTCTGATGGAGAGCTGGACTCTAGTGGTGACTGCTTAGCATATTCCTCAGAAATACTCTCTTCTTTGACTTTGGGGTCTGATGAAGAGGATTTTTTTTGTCTCCTAGCTCCCTTTTTCAGGAATTATCATTTATGTATACAGTAGTCTATATGATGGAACACTTTAAGTGGGATTGTTCCCAAGTCTCAGAGGTCCAAAAGCGGTATTATGATTTCTTGCAATTGGGCTCTTCCACACCTTCTTCAGCCCCTCCTGTTTTAGCTGCTGTTTCACACATTTACAACAGCTTCTCAGGTTCTGGATGCTCAACCACTGGCTCCTAAGACACCAGGCAGAGTTACTAAGGTGCCCGAGGATCATAAGCTCACTAATAAGATTCCTTATGATTTTGCATTGGCTTCCATGTTCATGGATAAGTCATCCGAACTGCTTTCTTCTTTCAAGCTTCTGCCTTCTGACAAAAACAGATGTGCTATGGAAATATATGGGGGAAACACATATATCTCTACTCACAGAACAGAATGAATCTTATCACACAATACAAGGGATCGCTCACGCACCCTTACTTATCCACATTTCAACAAACACTTTGAGTGACAGGGTTTTTGATTCCTTTCAGGCACAATTTTCTGAGAACGTGTGTCAGGTATTGCAGGAGGCCAAAAAATCCTGTGGCGAAATGGAAGACATTTTCTAGCTGCAGTCTCAAGCATGACCAGGCCCTTTTTCTGTGGTGGTTACCATAGTCCTTTCATAGCTCTATAAGCTAAACAATACTGGTGTGACATATTCTTCTGTTAAAGCTCGTTTGTCAGCCATTTCTCCCTTTCTGACCTTAAATCCCCGTTTGACTTCTAGTTTTGAAGTCAAACAATTCCTAAAAGGCGTTCTTTATATCACAGCCCCAAGAAGGCATATTCCTTATTCTTAGGACCTTTATTTAGTTCTTGAAAAAATTCAGCCACGTTTGAGCCTTCCTTTAATTCTTCCCTGCAACATTGTACTTAGAAGACAGTATTGCTGGTGGCTCTTACTTCTGCCAAGAGAGTTTCCGAACTCCAAGTCATCATGGCAGTTTTCCTTTTTTTTTTTTTTTTTTTTTTTTTTTTTGTAATGATACGGTATCTCTTTTTTTTTTTTTTTTTTTTTTGTAATGATACGGTATCTCTTTGTAGTAGTCCTCCTTTTATACACATCCTCTCCCCGATGTAATTACCTTGCCATTCTGTATCTGTTTACATACCAAAATATTGTGCTGCATGTTTTCAAAGCATGATGTAGGGTGTCGCTGCAAAAATACGTCTTCATTAGCCCAAATACACATTCCACGAAGCTTCTCGTCTGCACTACTGTGGAGCAGTGTGCATTCCCTGCTACTGTTTATGGGTATCATATGGATGTCATTAGCTATGGCTCCTCATTACCACAGAAGTAGTACATACTTTGATGTCTACTGGAATGGATAATCCATGTAAGCCACAATCCTGTATTTGAGGGTGGCATGTGTACCAGTTCCTGTATGGTGTTTCTATCCACTTGGCAGAGTCTCTTACTTTTGTGCTATAGATGAGATGCAATGTTAGGCACTGGACTATTTCACAGAATACTTGCATGGTGAGATTTCTCACTTCTGTGGTATATGGAAACCACAAATGTTACTCCACATACTGTATCCTTCTTCAAAATGCAGATCAATGATGTAAACCTTCACAGCTAGTGACAGAGAGGACTGCCCCAAGCATATAGATTTCTGCTATTCCTATTGCTACTCTTTTAACATATCAGCAAGGTCTCTGTCTCCGTTCACCATGACTTTATGACATACAGTTACACTCACTCTTGAAGCTCATGGAGTCATTTTTATACATTTCTGAACTACTCTGCCATATTTTTAACCTCATCTGCATTTGCCATTCCCCTCATTATCATAAAGAAGCTCATTTCCATCTTGTTATATAGTCATTTGAATGCTGAGCTAGCTGCATTATTTTCCCTACCTAAGTAACTGTGTTAAGTGAATCTACGAATCACCCCAACCCTTTGTCCCTCTACTCAGCATGCTGTTTTGCCTCTTACACTGCACTAAATATTTCAGAATCCCAACGACTGTTTCTCATCCATATATGTGCATTTACATACATATATATGTGTGTGTGTGTCTCTATACTGCGGTGGTGGTGCTGCGGTAGCGTTGTCGCCTCACAGTAAGATGTTCTCCTGTTCGATTCTCAGCTAGAGCATCTTCTGTGTGGAGATATGTGTGAATGGGCGTACCTTCATTGAAGGTTGTGCATCAGGGCCAGCAACTCGGCATGTAAAAATCTACTTCCAATCATTAGCGGACTGGAGTTCCGTGTGGCGACCCCTAACCGAGAAAAGCCGAAAGACACAACATATGTGTGTGTCTCTGTGCGTGTGTGTGTGTGTGTGTGTGTGTGTGTGTGTGTGTGTGTGTGTGTGTGTGTGTATATATATATATATATATATATATATATATATATACATACACACACACACACACACACCCCCCTTATTTATTTTCGCAATAAGTGTACATTACTCAGCACGCTAGCTCTTTGAGAGATGATTTTTAGGCTCCCCATTTTGCTGACACACATACAAGTACAATACTGTTTTGAAACAATTAAATCTAAGACGACTGTAGAGTTTTCTCAAATCAAAACAGAAGTCAGATGACACTAGCTTTATTTTAGGCTTGTGCTATAACACATACACTAATCAATGCTGGATTGGATAAATTCAAGTCAGAAGGCTTTTCTTAAACGTCTAATGTAAACTTAAAAAGTAATAGTACATAAAATAAATATAATAAAAATAAAACAAATAAATCTAAATAAGACACACTATATATATATATATATATATATATATATATATATATATATATATATATATAGATACACACACACACACACACACACACACACACACACACACACACACACACACACACACCTGCATTTATGAATGAATTATAAAAGCAGCTATAAATCTTTCATGTCCATCTGTGAGTACTTTTTGTTCAGGGACTGTGCAAAATTATGAAAACTGTTAACAGCAAGCCTGCAACTGCTTTTTTTTCTTTTTCTCATGCTAAGCCGTGGTGGTGCAGCGGTGGCGTTGTTGCCTCACAGCAAGAAGTTCTCCAGTTCGTTTCTCAGCTGGAGCGCCTTCTGTGTGGAATCTGCATGTTCTTCACCGCAATCGGGTGATGTACGAAAGACATGCATGAATGGGCGTCGGGCTGGCACCTCGGCACCGTATAAATCTACTGTCAATCATTATCGGACCCCTAACCTGGAAAAGCCGAAAGAAGAACAACACTGAGGTACACTGGTGATTGAGATAAACTTATAGAGGTAGGGATGTAGGGGGCTGACACAGTTGTGCCTTCTGGAAAAAATGTGTACATTTACAATTATAACAGGTGTGCAACTACAGCTTTTGCAATTTTAACAGGGAACCATTTTGCTCAGCAGGCATCAGTATATAAAATACAAAGCCTAGGGTTCCCTAGGGTTTGCCCACTCCCATCTAAAGATGTGTTTGAAAGCACAGCTCCTTTGCCATAACATGAAGTCTCAATGGGAACAACTCTCCTATCGTGAATAATGAACATGTTCTCCCCGTTATCATAATGCACACATTTTCCTTGTAATATCATTATTTGGCTTTTTTATTACACAGAACTAATAGTACTGCATTTACATAAACTGCTTCTATGTAAAAGTTACACAAAAATAAATTAGCCATTCTATGCCAGCAGAAGTTAGTTTCTTTAAACAAGTTAAACACTTGAATTTCCTTTACTTTGTCGCTTGTATGTAAAAGTTTTCTTGATGTATTCAAAAAAAAAAAAAACTGCTGAAGTCCACACACCTTAAATCATATAGCATCTTTAGCAAATAATGCAAACTTCCTCAAAACAGCAGAAGCAAAAGCAGTGTGCATACCTTAGTAGCTAGAAATTTCTACATGCATGTGCAGAAATAGCATATACAGCAATAGCAGGAAAGGATTAAGAACAACTCTGATATGCTATTTCACAGAGGTGCCTTTACTCTCAACAATTCTGCGACTACAAGAGAGCTTGAATAATCAATTCACAAGGAAACAATGGGAGAACATATGTATGGCTCCCAAGTATGCAACAAAGTCTACAAGATTTAGAATTTTTTCTTAGGAGTGTTTGCATAGGTATTTTTTATAACCCAAGCAGGATCCAAATGATTTTTCCTCAGGTACATGGCAGATGTTGGAAGTGTGATGGGGAAGAAAGAGGTAATTGGGAACATTTGTTTTGGGAGGGTAATGAGTTGGCAGACTTCAAAAATTCCATACAGAGAACTCTTTTTGAAATATTGGGTAAGCAAATGGGTGTAACTAAGGAAATGATTTTTCTGAGCTGGAATACAAGATCTGAATTGCCTAGACATATTACGGACTTGGTAAGATTAATTCTGATAGCTGCCAAAAAAAGCAATTACTAGAAAATGGAAACCGAAGTCTAAATGAACTGCATTTGAAGTACTGAATATTGTAACACAGACAAATGAACTGGAAGTGGGAGCTTTAGAGAACTGTAGGAATAGTTTGCATTGAACAAAATGAAAATTGTGGGAACAATATATGCAGAATGATGTTTTAGAGGAGGAGTGATTTTAAGGGAGGGCAGGAAATAAGCAATTTATGTAGTGTTCGATCTATGATATTCAAAAATAATAAAAAAACATGTATGGTGTATGTTTGCAACCAAGGATATGTAAATATGGTTTGTTTTGTTTTATATAAATATGTGTTTGCTTATGTCTTAAAAGATAAAAAAAATTAAAAAAAAAGATAATTCAATAAAGGTGTTAAAATAAAATTATGCTGGTAAAAATAAGTAAATAAATGGCATAAACTAAGCTTAACCATTCATTACCCAAGGCACTACAAACTGGCAATTCACTTATCGTATGGTATGAATTGTTCATGCTTCCCTCAGATAATAGTATTCATAGAAACTCTTGCATAGAAATAATTGAAAAATATTTTTAAGTTCTACAGAAAAAAAAAGATAAACCATAGCGACTCTGTATAAGCAGCTCTTGTTATGTGAAAAAAAAACTTTGCATGGCTTTCTGTAAATTGCTCATGCATATATCAATCCATATGTGATCTCCTTATGCAACTTGAATTGCTGTATCTGCATCATTCATGCACATTATGCAGCTAGCTACTGAATATCTTTTCTATTACTCCCTCTACAAGAATAAAATAATCATATGGCCTTAAACTGTTCACAGAATCAAACTAAGCATCTTTTTAGTAACAATTTTTTATACATAAAACCACTTCTTTAATAGTTAAAACCAACATTCACACAATACTTAAGCAACCATCTTCTATATGGATACCAGCATAAACTATAATTTTCTATTGGACTTTATCCCCCCTCCTTTCACCAATTTTGCAAAATGTTGCCTTTTAACACTGAACTGATTAATTTCCATTTTGCTATTTTTGAGATAAAGACATTCAGAATAGAAAGAAATTACATATAGAGACATTCTGTTGCCTTTTACTTGCTACTTGAACAATGAACATCACAAAAGGTGCTCATGGCTGGATGGATACACAAGTGGAATGGCATTGAATATGGAATTAGTCGCTTAATTCAAACCAGAGATTTGACATTCTGCATTCTGAGTTAAGTTCTCATAAAATGAGTTATATTAAAATGATTAAATTAAGCCATAGTTCCACAACACAGGGATATTAAAAATGTATTACATGGCTTTACTAATCATATTTACAATGATGTGCCAATAAGTTGAATATTCCTTTTTTGCCCAAAGAAGGATGTTCACTAGTTCTGTTTTTTATAGTGTTTGATGGGGTGGGGTAAGAATTTGTACACAAAACATTAGAACAGATTTAACACAGGTGATCTACAAAGCCACTGTAAGGATCAGACATGAAGGTAGGGACAAAGTTCAAGGTTATCTGCATGTGCTTGAAAATTACATGGGGAAGATCTATAGGGGGATCAGAGGAGTTTACTACGTTTAAAGAAATGGAATGGCTAAAATACAATGTACTTAAATCAGGAAAAGAAAAATTACTACAACAAAGACAATGACATATTTCAGTTTGAGGGTATTGCTAGGAATAAAAGAGACAAAACAAATCAAGAAGGAAAGATGGAAGACGTATGAAAGTGAATATATGGATAAGTCCTTAAGGCTTAGTTCTTTCTTAAACAGACAGTAGAAGTGAGATGGATGGCATTGGTGCAGTTTGCATATATAATCATTCAACTTGTGGCAAGGCTAGATGCAAGCTTGAAAGAAAAGGTACAAGAAATATGCCATGTTTTACATACAAGGTAAGATGGTGCAAATTAAGGAGTAGAAAAACACAGAAATAGATGAATGGCAACAAGAAGTGCCATGGTGCTTGCGTAAAGTACTGTGTTCTGTAGTCTATTTACTTAGATAGGTAGGGGGTCTATTCTCACTGCGTCAGGTGTGTGTGTGTGTGTGTGTGTGTGTGTGTGTGTGTGTGTGTGTGTGTGTGTATATATATATATATATATATATATATATATATATATATATATATACTTCCTTGATATTATAGAGAGCATTTTGTCATTTCTGTGGTGTAATGGTTAAGAGGTTTATTTTACAGATACAAGCTGATGGGTTTGATTCTTACATGGAGTAATTAGCTAGGCTTAAAATGGCCACCAGGGGCAATTAGCCTAGCACTAGCCTTTGTCTATGTGAAAAGAATATGACAGATATGAACACAGCTCAGAAAATAACAGAAGCAAGGAAAAGGGACAAGAAAATGGTGTTCCTGATGAGAAAGGGTTAGTAAAATGGTGGCTGGGCTATATAACCACAGAAAACCATAGGTCAGAAAAACAAACATGAAGAAGAGGGGCTATAAGAAATGTTACAAAGCAGAAGAGTCGCTGTGGCACAACAGAATGACTAGAACAAGAATAAAAGTCAGGGGTGGAATAAGAAGGGTATCATGAAGACTGACTAATCAGCAAACACAGGAACCATTCTGGATATTTTAATATATGTTTTGAGATAGCATAGGGAAGAAGTGTGATTGCAATGACTTTCCATTTTAGTTTGCTCTCCTAAAGAACCTGTATGATGGCTGCACTACCTTTTCTTAAATGAACAATTCACTACGTTGGGGGAGAGTGCCTGGTACTCCCTAACTAAGCAAGAATCCTTTAACTTATTTGCTGCTGCCAAGGGCAACTGATCAACCCATTTAATTCCTGTGTGGTAAGAGTCAAGTGATAGGTTTACCATGTCTGATGGAGCAGTTGACCTTTCCCCTTGGAGCTCCACTCTCTCCAAAATGGCTCTCTTGAGCTCTACTGTGCTGCCTGCTGTAGGAAGTGAGTCACTGTATGCCGACATTCCCCAACACTGTGCTTGTACAGGACAGCATGTACTCAGCAGGACTATCATGTTGTAACACTCTGTGCTCCTTCTAGGTGTCCACTTAAGTGGTAACCTATCCCCCAGGATGGGTGAGCTGGCAGTTGTAGCTTACAACCATTGTCACTACCAGGTTCTTCCAGCACCCAAGCAACTAATCAAACTAGAGTCATTTGAATAATAGCCTGTGCTTCATTATTCTGTGACACAGAGTTAGTGTAATATCTTTTAATTATTGTATTTATTTTAATGACATTATATCATGGAATTGTAAGAAATGCACTGAAATGGAAGGAGATATAATATTAGTGGTCTGAAGAAAAAGAATGTTTAAAATGCAACCTGCAACAGGTGTAATTATTATTTATTTAAGAAATTAGCATTTTTGGTAATCTGACACACTGGTTTCATGTAAACAGTTACATTTATGTAAGCTACCATTCTGAATTTTAGTTAAAATTGGAGTAAAATCAACATAGTGGCCATATATAAACAAACTGAAGAAAATGTATGAGAGGAGGGTGTCACTCATCCGGTCAGGATAAAATGGACAAACAGTTGTGGGTTTGGTTCAAGCAGCTTTATTATATACAAACACATCAAGACTGAGGCTTAGTAACAAACTCAAACTTATAAACAGATTGACTACTACACTTATAGCTGTTCTCTCAAAATGGCACTGCTGCCTGCACGTGCTCTCTATATGTATGCGCCCTCACTTTGAGATGCTTCTTAAAGTTATAACACATGCTCTGTTCTACATCCTCCCTCTTTGGGAAATAAGTCATACACTGAAAAGGACAGCATTCATTGACATTCAATTGTACAGAAATCATCATCTTTCGGCTTATCCTGGTTAGGGGTCGCCACAGCGGAACAATGGTCCGCAGAAGAATTGGCAGTCGAGTTTTATGGTGCCGAGTTACTAGCTCAGTGCCCAACTTTCCACAGAAGGCACACACGTGTGCACTCTCACACCTAGAGCCAATTGAGAGTGTCTAATACACCTACAGCATGTCTTTTGGATGTGGGAGGAAACCGGAGCACCCGGAGGAAACCCACGTGACTACAGGGAGGACATGCAGACTCCACACAGAAGACACCCCACATGAGAATCGAACCAGAGAACCTCTTGCTGTATGGCAGCAATACTAATCACTGCAACACTGTGGCCGCCACTATGTGATTGTACAGTAATGATCCTTTGAAATGCAATTATACAGAACTAATTCTTTGACCAGCAATCATACAGAACTAAATACAAATAAAACAATTATGTCCAGTCCAGGTTGCTGTGTATTTTACACTAGGTCTAGAAATATGACCTGATCATGTGACATAAAAATTAGAACTGGGTTTAGCAACAGGGATGTTTTTTAATGAATGTTCAACTTCAGGGACATCTGGGACATCATCAGGAATGGGAATAGGTACTGAGACATGCCTTTAACAGGATCATCATCTGGGCTGCTCTGAGATCTAGAGTCTGTATCACAGGTATGATGCTGTGATATTGATTCAGACACCAGAAGTAGATGCCTGTGATTTCTTATATAATCTATATCCTCAGATTCCACTAAATAGGATCTCTGCTCAGCACTTACACCTCTCACTTGAACAATTCAATCAAAACCTTTCGCTGTGTGCATCCTTACCATCTCTCCTCCTTTCAATGGACGAAGAAATATGCTCATTTTATCATAGCTGGAATTCTGAAAGGACCGCTTTTTAAATAGCTGGGCTTTGATTGCTCTTAGCATTAGGCATCAACAAATTGGAACTGATACGCAATGTTATTCTGCTTTGTCTAGATAGAAATCTCTGAGCAGGTGAGCCAAGTAAGTTGTCATAGGATATATTTCCGATAAGCAAATTCAAGAAAATATTGGTATTGTCACACTTTGACCTCTCTAATAATTGCTTTTCACTTTGTACTGCAGCTCAGGCAGGCCGTTTGACTGGGGGTATTCTTGCCTGCTAATAATATGGATAAAATCCCACTCTTTCTCAAATTTCTGAAATAACTGACTGGTAAACTGGGCACCGTTGTCAGAAATAACTTTGTGTGGACTACCATGTACTGAGAAGTACCATTTTAACTGGGTAACAACAGTACTGGACGTTAGGTTAGGTAGTAGATCAATCTCAAATCAGTCCGAATAAGAATCTACCAACACTAAGTAATTCTGATTGCTCCACTCAACTACGTCAGTGGCTACTCTTGATCAAGGTAGTTCAGGAATTTGGCTTAGCTGAAGTGGCTCTTTTTGCAAATGCGGTTTAGTACTATTGCATACTGAACAAGATGAAAGCACTATCGATATCTGTCGACAGAGAAAGCCAAAATAGTAGTCCTCTAGCCCTTCTTTTGGTAGCTTTGGAACCTGGGTGGCCATGATACAAAATCTGGATGTACTCATGTTGTCAGGAAGTAGGAACATTAACATTAAGACCTTTGAAAATGATACCATCTTACATCAACATCTTATCTCTGTAGGGAAAATAAGGTTGCATTTCTGTTGGTATACAAGATTGCTTTGATGGCTATCCAGCACTGATGTAGTGGTTGAGCTTTTGCAAAACTGGATCAGTCTTTGTATGATGTCTTAGCTCATCAAGTCTTGTGGTAGAAAAATTACACACCCCATGACATCAAAGTCAAAATTTTCAGCATCAAGCTTTTTTTGCAGTATTTCTGGGTGATCTGGATAAGGTATCAGCCGGTTAAAGAAGTTTGCCTTTTGTATACACCATTTTGAAGTTGTACTTTTGTAATCTGAGCATCATTATTTGTAGTCTTGCTGGAGCTGTATGTATAGGCTTCTTTAAAATAGTGACTAGGGGCTGATGATCAGTCTCAATCTGGATAGCTTGACCATAAATATAATCATGGAACTTCAAACATGTGAACACAATTGTCAAAAGTTGCTTCTCAATCTGAGCATACTGCATTTCAGTTTGGGTAAGAGTTCTACATGCATAGGCTACTGGTCTGCCCTCTTGAAGAATAACGGAACCAAGAATGAACTTTGAAGCATCACAGGAAAGAATTACTGGTTTGTGGACATCATAGTATCTTAACGTAGGTCGACTGGCAATTTTCGGTTTAAGGTCATTAAATGCTCTCTGGTGTTGTTCCAACCATGACCAGGCAATATTTTGGGTGTCAGCTGTTTTAAAGGTATTGGTAATCCACTAAAGTCTAAACTTGCCCAAATAATTAACCATACCAAGGAAACACTGTAAGGCTTGGACATTGTCTGGAGCTGGCATCTCAAGAATGGCTATTTGTTGGAAGGGTATGGTCATAAGCCTGTACTGGTAAATACATGACCTACATAAGTAACTTCTGGTGGCTTGAATTTACATTTCCGAGGATTAAGCTTTAAATTCACTTCATGTGCTCTGTCCAGAACTTGCCTGAGGTATCCGTCATGCTCTGCTTCACCATTACCTCCAACTCATATATTCATAGATTCATAGATTTGTACTAGGCTAATTGCCCTTGTGAGACATTTTTTTTAAACCTAGCCAATTATCCCCTGTGAGATTCAAACCCTGCACCTTGTGTTTGTAAGGCAAACACCTTAACCATTAGACCACCCTCCCAACCCAAATAAACAACCACACAGGTCTTGAACCCAGGACCCTACACACCATAGTCACAGAAGTTAACCACCAAGCCATCACAGAAGTTCATCTACTATTATAGCACATGGATAACCTGAAATAATTTGTTCCATTGCACGGTGAAAGACTTCACTGGCAGAATTTATTCCAAAAGGCATTCTGAGAAATCTGCATCTACCAACTGGGGCACTGAATGTAGTCAGTAGTGAAGATTTGCGATCAAGCATTACTTGCCAAAATAAACTCTCTGCATCTAAGACAGAAAAAACAGTTTAATTTGGTATGAGGGTAGCAACCTCCTCAACTAGTACACATAGGATGGTGGGGCCTCTTTAAAGCTTTAAGTCTCTTGAGTCAATACATAGTCTGATTTCAATAAAAATAAACATCAGAATATAACCAAATATTTTAATGACCAAAAACACATTAAACAGTGAGCACTTTTGTCCTGATAAGAATTCTTCAGACTTTTATTTTTACTTGTTTCCGGTTTTAGTGCATATTCTGATTTCATCAGATCTTTTCTTATGAGCAACTACCATGGAAGATACCTATTCAATTGGTTCTATGACTGGACAAATCACACCTTGTTGCACCATTTTATCTAACTGGACCTTTTTGTCCTTCACAGCTATCGGAACTTTTCTTACTGGACTGACCTCTGGGTCTAACATCATGGAGTACAAAACTGGAAGTTTGCCTAGCTAGTCTTTAAAAATATCAGCATACTCTGAAAAAATAGCATTGGTGAAACTGGAACTAGGACATGTGCTTACATAATGGACTTCTTTGGTAAAAGAAAGCAGTTTCATTATTAAACTCTCTGACATATAATAATGACTGCAGAGGTCGTCTGACTACATAAAATTGCAAGCTGTAACAGTTTCCAGCTGAACTGCATGAAAGCACTACTGAACCTTCTGCTTAAATCTCTTCACTTCCATAAGCAACAAGCTTTGCACAATTGGCCAAATTAAGATGTTCACCAGCTCTTACTCTAGCAAATGTTTCTGCTGACATAACATTGCACTTTGAACCAGTGTCTGCTTTGAGCTCCGTGAATTTACCATTGATCAGGACAGTTCAAAACACGTTGTTCTTTGCCAACAAATCTATTGCATTAACCTTTTCACCAACTACATATACACCATCTACATAGAAAGTAGAGTTGCAGCTTTCCATATGATCAACTTGCTTTATTGAGTGACCTTTCTTAATAAATGCATAAGGCTTGCCTGATTTACAACACTTTTGAAAGTGGTTCCATTTTTTACACTTGTGGCATTGCTGGCTTAATGCTAATCATTTTCCCTTTTAGACTCATGATTACACCACAGTTGCTACAGTTAACAATAAGACTTGTTGGGTTTTGCTGACTCAACCTTGTGCTGCACTGATCATGCCCATTTTACTCAGCTAGTCTTAGAACTTTCTGGAAAGTTACAGAATAAGAGTTGCAGCTGCCATGTGCTGCATGCTGTCTACATTTGCTCTAGAAGCTGCTGAAACCATGCTGTTATCACTTGCAAGCATATTTGTGTGCCTTTCTGTACGGTCATGTATTTGACAAATCTCTACAGCTTTAATCAACATTAAATCAGTGTCACAAAGCAAAATTTTTCTCACTCCGGCATTATTAACACCACATACAAGCCTATCTTCTATCTTGTCTTTCAAATCACCAAACCTGCACATTTTCCTTGTTTCTCAAGTCGGTAATATAAGCTGCAAAAGTTATTCCTGGCTTTTGGTCTCTTGTATAAAATAGGTGCCTCCCCAATGCAACATTTGACTGGGGTTGCACATTTCTCTAAACTTACAATTCAAGCCCTTGATTCAGGTTGTACAATACACCGGTTTCCCCCTTTTCCTGTATATACTGCTGGTGCATAAAGAAATAAATGCTCTCTTTTAATGGCCTCTGACCTTGCTAAGTTAAGCAAAATAAATGCCCTCATATGTGTGTCTTTATTAGACAAAGGTGCTTGTATGAAAATATCGTATTCCTGCTCAAATACTTTCCAATTCTCTGCAATATTATTATCAAACACAAGTGGACTGGGTCTGTGAAATGCCTTTGTCATATCAACCCACAGTAATAAAGACCCTTGGAATTATGTACTAGCACAAACACACATATGCCAGAAATTTATGTCGCAACTTTGCAAAATAACTGCACTTTGCATATAGTAAACTCTTCAAAATAACTGTACTCTAATAAAGCACACACTGCAAAATTTCGAACAACTCTAGTTACACTTTGAATAGCTTTGGTCAAATGCAAAGTAGTAGCCCATGTCAAAACATGGTCATTTACTAAAAAACATGCAGACGCCTTGCTCTTTTATGCTTATTTTGCCATTTTATTGTAATTGTTATGCCCATCTGACATCTTATCATACTCGTTACACTTTTCTTGTACTTGTTTTACTTTTAACATGCTCATTATGCTAATCTGAAGAAACTCTGGACACTCTCATAAGTATGTCTGATAATTCTATCAAATATAGCAGTTTTGAATATTTAGTTTAATCAATAATGTGTTTGTGCCTTTCGTTTGATTAATAATGTGTTTTGTGCTTTGTGAATGCTTCATATCGTTTTCTTTACAAAATAAATCATTAATGTGAGTTTTCGTTACCTGAAGTTTGTTTCTGGCCCTTTTTAATAGTTTGAGCATTGTATCACCTAACATGCTCAATGTACCTTCACCATTAACTCTGCACCTCATGGCTTGAAGAAGTTGCATTCTGTATCCCAGTTCTGACACCATGTCTTTTGTCTGGTCAGAATAAAACAGACGAACAGTTGTGGGTTCGGTTCAAGCAGCTTTATTATATACAAACACATCAGGATTGAGGCTTAGTAACTTAAACTTAGATAAACTTATAAAGAGAATGACTACTGCATTCATACATGTTAACACTTTGGCTGTTCTCTCAGAATGGCACTGCTGCCTGAAATACTCTCTATTTATATGCATGTGCCCTCATTTTGAAATGCTTCTTAAAGTTACTACAAAGGGAGTAAAAGAGGTGAATGGAAGGGACTTATGGAGGCAAGAAGGATGACCCATGGGTAGCCTCCTAATAAGGGATAAAGCAAGAGAGACAAGGATGGACAAGGTAAACAGATATACAAGGTGGAATATTAGAAACAATTTGATGAAAGAGGCAGAGAAGTGGGATTGAGACTATACATGGGAAGAGGCATTCAAGGTTTGTCAATGACTAAAATGGACAGATCTGACCTCTGTCATGCAAAGGAGGATCCATCCAATGTGTTACAGAATACTAGTTAGTCTAAAAACATGATATAGGAGAGGGACAATCATCAGAGTTGGAAGTCAGAAGTAGTCAGATATCTTTCATGTGTGGCAGGCATGTCAGTGTGTACAGAACATGTGGAATAAGGCTGCCGGTATGTGGAAGAAAATATATAAAAGGAAGATACACAGGTCCCGGCTGCTGTGTGTGCAAAATGATCATAAAGGTGTGCGACAGGTAGGTCTAAAATGTTATCAGCTATGCAACAGCAAAGAGAAGCAGACACCAGAGTCTTGCATGAGGAAAAGTGATGTGAAATATTTGTGTAATGCAGAAAGATATACATAAATACAAATATTTCATGCATGGGTAAATAATGCCTTTCTAGCGTGTCAATATATCAAAACAGTTATTCCCATAAGTGTCCAGAATGTTCTTTAAAATATGTAAACTAGTGCTTGCTTTAATGTAATGGGGTAGTCGTCTATTCCATGCATCAGCTACTCTTTCAGAGAACCAATCAGTACACCTCTCACTCCTATATAATGTTCTACATAGGTTGTCTGATGATACTCTACTACTTTTTAATAACCCCAAACATTCCCAAAGGTCGTTATCTCTAAATGTCTTATATACCTGAAAAAGGTCTCCTCTTGAATATCAATACGAAACACTGTACAAGTTCAAACATTTTAGTCTTTCATAATAACTTACATTTTTAAATCCACAGACACCCTTGGTATATTTCAATTGTATTCTTTCCAGTTTACTCATGGTTGTTGACTTCATCATTTCTGTCTTCCTAGACTTTATAAATCCTTTCATATAACTATAGCTCTAGAACTATTATTATCCAATTGTTTGATATGATTAGAAAAAACTCAAAGCTGGATCTACCAGCATACTCAGGTCCTTAAATTAATCTACAATTTCAATCAGTGTGTACTGTATTAAATATTCATTTTTCATTATACATCTTCCAAATGTTGTATGCTTAGTTTATGATGTATTAATTAGCTAATTATTCTCATGTGCCTAAATGGTCAATGTAGTCCAGTTCTTTTCCAGACATGCTCTATCTGCAACACATGAAATCAGTTTATCCCATGTTTAAGTCATCTGCATATAGACATGTAGAATACGTCGGATTAAAATGATAGATCTAAAAGATACAATCTAAACAAGTATGGACCTAGAAAAGAACCCTGTGGGACACCCTGACTGTAACCTACAATTTCAATTGTACAGTTGCTGTATGAAACTTGCTATATCTTATTTGAAGCCATGCAGCTATCCATCTTATCAAGATTACATCGATACCTAGTTGTTCTAATTTACCGATAAGTGTTTGGTGTATGACTCTATAAAATGATGAAGTTTGTTTTTATCTATATATATATATATATATATATATATATATATGTATGTATATATATATATATATATATATATATATATATATAAACATATATATATATATATAAACATATATATGTATATATATATGTATGTATATATATATATATATATATATATATATGTGTATATGTATGTATATATATATATATATATATATATATATATATATATATATATATATATATATATATATATGTATATATATATATATATGTATACACATACAATTTAATTTATAGCTATTATACTGTTATAGGGCATCATGTTACAGGTGATTATAGATCTATTTTCAATGTAGGCATGCTGATATATGGTTTCAAGCCCCAACCCTTCCAATTTTGAAAATAATGTATACACATACAATTTAATTTACAGCTATTATACTGTTATAGGGCATCATGTTACAGGTGATTATAGATCTATTTTCAATGTAGGCATGCTGATATATGGTTTCAAGCCCCAACCCTTCCAATTTTGAAAATAATTTATCCAAAAGGCAGAATGTGAGGTACAGGGAAGGAAACAATAATGGTTGTGTGTTCACTGGGGGGGTATAAATGATACAGCTTAGACAGGAATAAGAGAAGGACATAAGTGATGAGACTGAATATGAAATTAGACAAAGGCATAAAAAGAGTGAAGGAAATGGTGGATATTAACTGGAGTATGATCATCATCATCCTCTTTCGGCTTTTCCCATTAGGGGTCGCCACAGCAGATCATCTCTTTCCATTTCTTTCTATCCTCTGCATCTTGCTCTGTCACACCAACCACCTGCATGTCCTCTCTCACCACATCCATAAACCTTATCTTAGGCCTTCCTCTTACCTGGCAGCTCCATCCTTAGCATTTTTTTCCCAATATACCCATAAACCCTCCTCAGCACATGTCCAAACCAACGCAATCTCGTCTCTCTTGCTTTGTCTCCAAACTTTCCAACATGAGCTGACCCTCTAATACTGATTCCTCATCCTATCCATCCTAGTCACACTGAGTGCAAATCTTAACATCTTTAACTCTGCCACATCCAGCTCTGACTCCTGCCTTTTTGTCAATGCCACTGTCTCCAACCCATATAACATAGCTGGTCTCACTACCCTCTTGTAGACCTTTCCTTTCACTCTTACTGGTACCCGTTTGTCACAAATCACTCCTGACATTCTTCTCCACACATTCCACCCTGCCTGTACTCTCTTCTTCACCTCTCTTCCACATTCACCATTACTCTGAACTGTTGATCCCAAGTACTTAAACTTGTCCACCTTTACCAACTCTACTCCCTGCATCCTCACCATTCCTCTACCCAACCTCTCACTTACACACATATATTCTGTCTTAGCCCTGCTGACCTTCATTCCTCTGCTCTCTAGAGCATATCTCCACCTCTCCAGAGTCTCCTCAACCTGATTCCTACTCTCACTACAGATCACAATGTCATCTGCAAACATCATAGTCCAGGGGGCCTCCTGTCTGATCTCATCTGTCAACCTGTCCATCACCACTGCAAATAAGAAAGGACTCAGAGCTGATCCTTGATGTAATCCCACCTCCACCTTAAACGGATCTGTCACTCGCACTGAAGTCCTTACCACTGTCACACTACCCTCGTACATATCCTGTACCACTCTTACATACTTCTCTGCTACTCTCGACGTGCTCATACAATACCACAACTCTTCTCTAGGCACCCTGTCATATGCTTTCTCCAAGTCTACAAAGACACAATGCAACTCCTTCTGACCTTCTCTGTATTTCTCCAATAACACTCTCAGAGCAAACATTGCATCTGTAGTGCTCTTTCCTGGCATGAAACCATACTGCTGATCACTAATCATTACCTCCCTTCTTAACCTAGCTTCTACTACTCTTTTCTTAAAGATAGGTACCAAAACACTTTTTCTCCACTCCTCAGGCATCCTCTGACTTTCCAAAATTTCATTAAACAATCTAGTTAGAAATTCCACTGCCATTTCTCCTAAGCACCTCCATGCTTCCATTGGTATGTCATCTGGGCCAACAGCCTTTCCATTCTTCATCCTCTTCATAGCTGCCCTTACTTCCTCCTTGCTAATCTGCTTCACTTCCTGATTCACTATCCCCACATCATCAAACCTTCTCTCTCTCTCATTCTCTTCATTCATCAGCCTCTCAAAATACTCTTTCCATCTACTCAACACACTCGGGATGCACAAGCCAGTGCATTTCTTTGTGCTAGTCCCAAACCTGGATAAATGGGGAGGGTTGCGTCAGGAAGGGCATCTGGCGTAAAACTTCTGCCAAAAATTACTGATGCGGAGAACTTTTCATAATTAACTGGAGTATGAAAGGAAGAAAAAAAAAGAAGAAAAGAAGCACGGGAAAGGGAAGATCAGAATAAATAGTAAACCAGTGTAGTATACACAAGACAGTAAATGAGAATGACAGAATTTAAGACATTCTCTGTGTTGAAAATAATAAAAACTTGTAGTTAAAATATTATTGCAAGGATAACTGCTAGTTTTCTTTTTCAGCAATGAACATATAAAACCATGTGTGTCAATGAATAAACTCGAAAGGGGAAAATGTGAAAATCTTTTAATAAGCCACACAAATGGGCGCTGGTTATGCACATGTTTAAGATTATGTCTGGATGGAGTAGTGCTGCTGAAATGCGAGCATTAGATTGTAATGGATGACTTATATTTTGCTGAATATTTGGTGTATAACTTAGAAGATGCATATTTCCTGCTGATGCTCAGAATCTCACTAATATCAACTCTGTGCTCCAGACTGGATCACCCATATGTGTTCTTTCAGCTCACCTTGTATACAAATTGCCCTGCTCAGCACTGCTTCACAAAAAAAAAAAAAAAATAGGGTTTTGAAGCAGCACACTGACTGCAAAGTAAATCAAGCTAACTGCGTTCATGTTTAAACAATGTTCTTACATAATATGCATGCTATGAGGAAAAAACGCTGTATAATTTAACAACACAGACAGTGTCAGAGCTAGATCCAGCACTAGGTGACCTAGACGGCTGCCTAGAGCCTCTGCTGATGTTGTAGGAGCCATTAAAAATAAAGTCTATTGTACAGACCTCTCAACCAATTGGGGACAAATTTCAACAGAATCAGGGACAAGTCAAGAAAAAATCAGGGACAATCAGGGACACTTAAAATATTAGTGCTATTAACTTGAAACAGTGACAGAATCAGAGCATATGAATTAATACACATTTTCTGAAGTAAAAGAAGTTTATAATTCTTAATTATTGTCATTATTCATTGTGTAATTCACCACCTTTCCTTCAAAAGTCACTAGTTTTAGGAGGGATTAAGAGGGACAGAGTTAAAATTTGAGTCAAAATCAGGGACAGTTGAGAGGTATGCTACTGTAAATAAAACAAAGTCACAAGACTTCCCTAAACACAGGAGGGCTTTAGGACCTCGTGGGAAAGCATCAAGACACAGAAACCTCAGCGGTAGAACAAACATCCTAATCTACTTTAAATCTAAATATTCCTGCAATTTTAAAGACCTATTCATTATGTAAAACCAATTCTCTAACAAACAGAGATGCCTACAGAGAGCAACTGAAACAGTGAGTACAGAGATGCCTACGTACAGCAGCTGAGACCATGAGTAAAGAGATGCCCACGACAAGAGTAGCTGAAACGATGTATGCAGGGTTGCCTATGGAGCACATGAAACAGTGAGTGCACCAATATCAGCTAACTGTGCGTGTGTGTGTGTGTGTGTGTGTGTGTGTGTGTGTGTGTGTGTGTGTGTGTGTGTGTATGTTTATAAAATGCTCAAGTTAGGGAGGTGTCTAGTCAAGTGACTTTATACTCAGAGTCAAACCCTGAAACTTGACTATTAGGAAAGAAGTACCTTAAACCTCCACACCAACTGCCAGGTCTCCTTTAGATTATTTGTTGTTGTTGTTTTTTGTAAAACTCTGAGGATTATAGTCTGTCAATGTCAGCCATACAGTCTCATAATTGTGCTGTTTAGCGCCTTCTGTGTGGAGTCTGCATGTCCTCCCCACTGTGGAGTGCCGTTCGAAAGACATGCATGAATGGGCATGCCTTCGTTGAAGGTTGGGCATCAGGCTGGCACCTCAGCACCCTAAAAATCTACCGCCAATCATTAGTGGACTGGAGTTCCGCTGTGGCCACCCCTAACTGAGAAAAGCCGAAAGAAGAAGTGTCAGTGGTGTGTAACAGGTAGTATATTTGTCTTTGGAGCAGAAGGTTGTGGGTTCTCTTCCCACATCAGGTAGCTCAATTGCTGACACTACTGTGTGGCATAAGGTGGGGAGGCAGTGCTGCACTCCTGAGTGTGTCTTCTTTTGGATCAGATGCCTATTAACTGTGAACCTGGTGTTGGTTTGCCAGCCATTCCCTTTTGCATATCATTAGCACACCAATTAATTATTTACTTACTTTTGTTATGTAACATAGGCAATTTATTCCTCAAAGCGAACATGCACTGCATTTGCAGATGAAGCACCAGCAACCTCTTCATTAGTTACAGATCTCTTTAATGTGGAATTATTCAGATGACTTTTACTTTAGCAGAGATTGTGCTTATTACTGTTATTGGTGGATTATAATGACAGCATTTTGGGTGGCCTTTTACAGTTGAAATATTATGAAATGGGAAACCTTCTCATCATTGGTTCATATGTTTTGTTTCACTGCTTACTGGAAAAATGTCAAAAACTGCAAATTTAAAACTCACTCTAACAAGTGGTGCTGTATTAAACAAATAATATAATTTAATACAGTCAGGAAAGTGAATCAAAGTACACTTGCATTTATGCTTGATCCTAAAAATGTGTGCAGGAAGCCCATGGTTTGAAAAAAGCTCAAAGGTACGCAATCCGTCACTGGCCAAATGCATTTTCTATGAATCTGAGTTCAATGCAGTTTCAAAGAATGTGATTTTTCAAAGGTAAAGCCGTTTGCTGTTGCTCATGCTAAGTCTGTTTTCACTGAGCCATTTATTAAACAAAACAATACAGTCTCTATCAGTGTTGGTGGTAGAAAAAAATAGTACATACACTGACAAGATTGAAGAGTGTTTTTTGGTCAACGGAGAGAGAGAGAGAGAGAGGGGGCAAGTAATGGGACACTGGAATGGCTGCTGGATGGAGACACTGGGGGGGCAGGGATCCTGATCCACAGCCCTGCCCAGGACCCCATTTGACCATGATCAGCTCTGGACAGACTGTCATGTATACAGCCAATTACAGCTTGTCCTGCATGAGTAAATAATGTACAGGGAGCTGGATTAACCATATTTTGTGAATGTGTAATATATCCTTGTCTACTAAATCTGACCAAGACATGAAGTCTTGAAGCATGCCCAAAACAAAACAGTATTAGCAGAATATGCATCTGATCAAAAATAAATAAATAAATACATTTATTCTTTCATTTATTGATGGACAAGAATCAAGCCCCTGACAGTGCTATCTACTGTTTAATTTTTTCTAGCTCTACATTACCTTGGACTAGGAGAAAGCCTGTGTTTTTCACACAGTAACTATGTAATCCCCTCCACTGTAAATTTAGAGTCAGAATGCATTAGGAAGAAATGTCACCATATAGGAGTGCAGGGGGCTTGCCCACCAAACAAAATATTCCTGTCTGCCTCTTTAGACTCTGGAATCATGGCAGCTTTATCAGACCCTTATTTTTTTGTTTGTATACCAGCTTCTAATCATTATCTCTACATATGTAATATTTTAACAGACAAAATCTCTGAGGCACATTTTTTTCTTCACTTTTATTTGTTCATCCTAGTAGCCTCTTTTCTTTTCAGGGGAGACCAGAGGTGGTATTTATACTACTAGGGGAAGTTTGACCAGGGCATTGCTGAACTTCCCCCTACTCTTTGGGACTTTATTACATTCAATTGAGCTATCACCATATCAAGCGTATAGGATTTTAGTTTAACGTCTCACCCAAATGATGACACACTCAAGAGAGGAGTACAGCATCTTCCCTATACTGCGCTGCAGTGTCAGCAATCATCTAACTGGTGTGGGAACAGAACCCATAGCCTTCTGCACTAAAGGTGTATGCTACCTGTTGCACCACTTTAAATTAACAAAGTGTGCATAAAAGTGTAGCTAATGGTTAATTCAACACTCTAACCTGCTATGACAGCACCTCTCCAACTAAGTGCATCAACACACACAATAAGTGTGGTTCTCAGCCAAGATTACTACTGTAAATTAAAGCAGCTGTGAAAAAATAATATTCTGTACACAGTGGTAAAAAAATACTGCAGCCTGCTACAGTTCAGAGTCAACAAATTAAACTGCCAGAACTTAGATAAACTATTAAAAACTTCCTATCACGTAAACACCTGATATTCTGAAGTTATATCATACATTTAAGCATGATGCATAAAAAAAAAATAAGATTTTGTAAAATGTATACAAGTATAAAAGTGGACTATTAAAATTTCAACTTACCAGCATAAGATGCAGAATAAGACACAGAATCAGAAATATTTCTAAAAATACAAGGAAAAAAAAAAAACATGGTCAGATGTCAGTCGATGTTGATACAAACTTTCCTATAAAACATTTCTTATATTTAAAGCAGCCTGTCGATGCCAGCAGTAAGCAAGCATTAATTATTTAAGTCATCTATATGCCACAATAATGTAGCAGTGAAATCGACTATCAGATGTCATTAATTATTATCCACACAATAAATTAAAACAGAAAAAAACAGCAAGGACAATGTCTGAAAATGGAAGTAGCATCAGGTTAGCACCCATGTTAGTTACACAAATGCAACTTAATGTCCAGTGAAAGAAACTGCTGTATGTTAATTCAGCACTGATTACAAAGGGCAAACCTCTGATCAAGGCAGAAGCATAAAATGTATATAGCAAATGATATAATGGATGCATCCTTGCCTTTAGGAAACTAAGTAGACACATGTATGCGTCTTTTTTGTGGAAGTGATTGCACAAGTGTATACTGCTGTGTGAACTAGCCCTCAGGCAATAACAATGTTCTACAAAATTTTGTGCACTATTTATTTACTTTTTTAAACAGTACAGTAAATTAAACAATGCTGATGCAAACCTTTGGAGAAGATTACAGTTCCATGCACAACTTAATTAGAAGGCGCACACAGTTTTGGAGCACTTAAAAAAGATGACCTGTGGAAAGCTATCAAAAGCATATATATGGAAGCTGTCCCAGTAAAAGCAGAGAGAAAATTGACAATAAAAAGGCTCAGAAGTGGATTTATTGCAGTCTTAAGTGGGTGGAATGGTATTTTGTTGATACAAAACAATTTAACCAGGTCTAATTCTAGAATGTACTGATGGAGAAAAGGTATGATTAACTGCATTTTGACAAACAGCAAGAAAGAGCAATAACGTGCAGAATATGAATATTTTTGTTCACTTCACAGACCGCTGCATAAGTTAAATTAGAACAGTACAGCACTGTATGTCACTTAACTGCTCAGTTTGTCAGTCTGACCTACAAAATGTTAATTACATGATACAAAGCATGTGTGTGCTTTTGTGTACACTTCTACAACAGTACAAGAAATAAGCACATTTCAAAGTCTGGTGTAAAGCGTGTAGATTCTATATATGTAAAATATAAAGCAACATAAATATTATGCAATATTGAGCAAAAACAATAATGAAAAATAAATCCTGCGAAGGAGAGCTTAAGTTAAAAATGAAACTTTGTTTTTAGGAGAAACAAAAGTGTTTGCCAAGAAGCTAAGCAAACAGTTTCAAACAATAGCAGGAAATTCCCTGTGTGAGTAAAGTAGCAGCTCTCTCTAAGCAGTTTTCTTAAAGGCTGAACACATTCAATCTGTTTGACACAAGTATGAAAGTCTATGACTTAAACATATACTCTAAAGCATGTCCCCTGATATCACATGCTTTAGAGTACATATGTAAGTCTATGACTTACATATGCAGTCTAAAGCATGTGATATCCGGGGACATGAGGAAGTTGCTTATGTAGGTTCTTATTACAGTGGAAATTAATACAGTATGGACTAACAGTACATGGTAAGCCATGTCAGAAGTCTTGCAATCTAACTGCTGAAATTCTGCAGATATGTTTTAACACAATAAGCCATAACTAAAAGTTAGTGATAACGATAATTTAATTTTCACAAAATGAACAGAAATGTGGAAGACTTAAATATAGAGAACATACAGGAAAATATTAAGATAGAACCAAACACCCTAATGCTGGGTGATTTTAACTACCCTGCCATTAACTGGGAAAACTACTCATGTACCAACACCTTTGCCCAACGGTTCTTGGAATTCATAAATTCCAACGCCCTGGATCAACTAATCCATAGCCCCACCAGGGGCTCCAATATCCTAGACCTGGTCATTACCAACATGGGAAATCGATGCTCCACACCTATGGTCACCCCCTTGTTAGTCAGGTCTGACCATAAGCTAATCACCCTTAACATACACATCCCCACCCCCACCCCCCAGTAAGGAAACCTCCATAAAAAAACTTCTCCAAAGCCAATTTCATGCTACTCAAGTCAGAAGTGACAAACTTCATGACACCCATGCAGACGGGAACTGAAAATTCAACTGCTGAATCCTACACTAAGGCACTGTACGAGCACATCCACTCATGCATGAATCGTGCTATCACAAATAGAACCAAGATGCTCTCATCCAAAAAAAGGAAGCCAATCTGGTGGTCCCCTGCCATAAACAATCTTTACAACAAAAGGAAGAAACTGTTGCAGAAAAGAGGAAAATCCCAGGATGCAAAAAACTCCCTTACCAGCCTCAATAAGAAACTGAGATCCCTCATAAAATCCTCCAAAGTTAGTTACGAAAATAAAATTGCCAAAGATTCCAAAGACAACCAGAAGGAATTCTATAACTATGTCATGAATTTAAATGGCAATGCTCAGATCTGCTCTGTGCTAAAACAGAATGGCATTAAATATACTGATCCCAAGGATATTGCCAATATCCTGGTAGATCGATTCAGTGCCAACTTCACCCCCCTCTCATTCCCTAAATGGCCCATCTCAATACCGGAAGATTGCCAAATTCTGGTAATAACGGCCACACAGGTAAAAAATGCACTCTCCAAAGCTAAGAATACAGCATCCATGGGACCAGATGACATCCCGGGCTGTGTACTACATGAACTACAATATGAACTGGCACCTCACCCAAGTGTCATGTTTAATCATAGCCTCACCTCAGGTTTCATGCCCACTGAGTGGAACAGAGCTACAGTTCTCCCACACCACAAGGGAAGGGATCCACTTTGGATCCAGGAAACTACTGTCCCATCAGTCTGACAAGCCTTATCTGCAAGGCCATGGAGCGTATTATCATGGAACTTATAAACAAAGACATTGGCAACCTTCAAACACTGGACCCCACCCAGTTTGGGTTTGTGAAGGGCCGATCTTGTCTCCTGAACCTAACTGACTTCTTCAAATCAGTCTCCAGAGCCATGGACAAGGGTAAGGTGGTCCACACAGCCTAACTAGACATTGCCAAGGCCTTTGACACCATCCCCCACTCTGGAATCATAGATAAACTTACTAAGCTGGGCATTAATCCCTACATCACCCAATGGGCTGCTAAACCCACACTGCAAATGTAGCCGACTCCAAATCCAGCTCCAGACAAGTGACAAGTGGAGTACCTCAGGGTTCAGTCCTGGGACCACTCTTGTTTGGCATCTACTTCTCTGAAGTACAGGCCAACACTAAGGGACTCTGACTAACAAAGTTCGCAGATGACTGCAAACTGGGAGCCATTACTGAATCCCCAAATGATGTGGATACTCTACAAAAGAGCCTTACAGAAACAGATGCTTGGTGCCAGAGCCATGGGCTCAAGCTCAATACCAAGAAATGTAAAGTTACCCCTTTGGGAAAAAACATGTATCTGTGAATTACCATATAGGTGGCAGTACACTAAACACTGAAAGTGTGATAAGAGACTTAGAGACACAGGTAGACAGTGGTCTCACCTTCGATAACCACATCACCACAAAGGTCAGGAAATCCTTCTATGTGGCACACCTCATCACTAAGGGCTTTTCATCCAGAAAAAATGAGGTCATTGTCCCACTGTACTCATCCCTCATTAGACCCATTATAGAATACAATGCCCCTGTTTGGTATGTACCTCTCAAGACATCTGCAACAACTGGAAAGGCCGCAGAAATACCTCACTAAAAGAATCACAGGCCTAAAGCAGATGCCCTACGCTGACTGCCTTAAAAAACTCCAGCTATACTCTGTGGCATATCGTCTACTCAGAGGCGATCTCTGCTTAACATACAAGGTCATGTCAAACCCAGAGCTGTTGGACATGCTACACTTAAAGAAATCCCAATTACTCAGAGCCACATGCTCCAGGGATCTAAACCTTGCCATCACAATAAACAAAACATGCTGGAGGGATAGGTTCCTGACCCAGAGACTCCCCAGACTCTGGAATAGATTGCCCATACATGTCAAGCAGAGTGCCTCTTTGGCCCTCTTCAAAAGGAACCTTGACGATTGTATGGGAGAAAGGAAATTCACCCCAGGGATCACGTCAGTCACCCTGCTAGACAGGGGTCCAGGGAAGTAAATACTGTGGGAAGAAATAGCCAGGGAATTGTTATGGCTAGGCTTGTATAGGCCGTAGGGCTGATAGCCTAGTACCAACCTATGAGAAAAGCATCTCTCTGGGTCTCTCTTCATTGACTCATTAAGGCCTTTCTCCTCAAGGACATAAAATGGGCATTGGCACAAATGCTTCTGCTTGGTTTACAGACCTCTTAGAGAAGAGGCTCTTTAGCGTCGAAGTCATCCATGTCTGAGTTAGCACCTCTTTTGAAAGACGACCCACAAGGCACTACATTTGATCCATGTCTCTCTCTCTGTCTTCATTAACAGGACTGCTATTATGACCTTCCACATAAACACCTGATACTTTATGAGCACAATATTGTAATGCTGAGATCCAGCCCTTCTCAATTCCCTAACAGTGGGGTCTGCAACCTGCGGCTCTGGAGCCACATGCTGTTCTTCCATTCCTCTGCGGTGGCTCTCTATAGCTTTGAAAAATATTGGTCACTCCAACACACACACACACACACTCAGAGTGATCGAGTGATGGACTTTAAATATTGCTCTTAGAAACTTGCTAGAAAAACATGGTTTCTGTTGCCATGCATTCCATACACAATGAGAGCAATCAAACGATCCTCTGGCATCAGCAGCATCTCCTGAAAGCTTTCCATATCTCTCATACCTCTCAAAGTCTTACCACAAGACGTCTGGACTGAGCCACAAATAAAGGGGAACAAAGGAACAAAAATAGGGACAGATTTTAAATATTGCTCTTAAAAAATTCCTTTTATATTTAGTATAATAGCTATATATAAAACTTTATACGCTGTGTTATCTTCATTTTAGCGGTCAAACAGGTTTTGTGGCTCCCGATGAATTTTATTTGGTGGGAAAGGGGCCAAAAATGTCTCTTTTGATGGTGAAGGTTGCAGACCCCTGCTAACATATGGCTAATCAAATAAAGCTACTACTAAATCTCCAAAAACTAAAACTATGCTTTTTGGCACACTTCACAGACTGACAAACTATACATTCTATCATCATCAAAGACATTTACAAGATTTCAACAAAAACAACCTCCTCTTTCAAATATTTATGATCTAGGGAAACCAGTCCCTCAATTTTTAACTCTACATAAGAAAAGGGAAAAAAATGACATTTTGCTCTTCTGGGGCAGAAAAATCTTCCATATCTTACTGCTCCAGCTACGGCAGCAATAGACAAAGCAGTTTTTCTAGCACTACTCACACACAGACTATGCATTACATGCAGTCTCCAAGTTAAGGACGAGATCCGTTTTTTATTCTGTCCTTAAGTCCAATTTGTATGCAAGTCAAAACATTTTCATGGCACTCTCTACTGTACTGTACTGCAATACAGTAGAACGTTCTATACCAAAAAAAAAAAAAAAGTTAAACTTACTCTTTTTAAGCTTCACTTCACATCTCTGTACTGCAGGCATCACCCACAAATGTTTTCCACTCTGTCATGAACTTTCAGACCTCTGCAGACCTCCTTCTGTCACCTAGAACCTAGTGAGCCACAATGTCATTTGCCTATTCTACTGTACAGTACAGTAACTGCTTCAATACTGTGTACTGTACAAGCCACCAATCTTGCCCAATCACATCACCAACACAGTGATCTCTTAACCAATTGGATCACTTGTTCTCTGTGAGGGTGGAAGTAGCTGCTCTAACAAGATGTGCAAGCAGCTTCAAGAGTGGGAAGACGGGGAAAAGGGAAATCCAACAAAATTCTTCACTTTTAAGGTAATATTTGGGAAATTTTAAAGATTTTTATTTATCTTTACATTATTTCTGACATTGCAGCAACCTGTTCTTATATATGGATTCTCCGCATGTCGGGTGTCTGTAACCTGGGGACTGCTTGCACAGCCGAAGCATCCAATAAAAACTCATGCACTCTGCAATCTGTCATAAACAAACTATATTGTTTTATCAGAGATTTCGCCTGTGATGAGCATCACTGCATCACTGTCTACAACCCTAACTTGCTGACCATAAAACAGATGATCTTCTGTTAGGATCATTTCTCTTCAAACTCCTGCAGTATGACTCCATCATGCCTTCTCCAGCAAAATTCTGCACAAAAAACAGCCCCTACAGCCTCATGGAGTCTCCCAAACAACACCAAACCTACAAAACCCAAAAGCCAAACTACTCTACCAGTCTTTCTCAATTCTTGGGCCACAGCTCTTGGAATCCCTACCTTCATACAAAATAACTACTATAAACAACATTTACAGATTGATATTACTTGCCGAACCACAAGCTCATCACTGCCAGCTCCAGGACCATTTTAGTTTTCTACCTAATAAGGAAACAGTAACCTTACTTCTGAAGTCACAGAGCTACAAATTATTAAACACAGGTCACTGCCCCCCCAATTACAAATTAAACAACATAACTGTGCATTAAAGGATAGAAAAGTAGAAATCTTAGCTCTCTCATTAGGCTCCGTTACTAAACCTTCACAGGAGAAAGAGAACTTTACAAGACTCTAAGTGCTCTTGCTTGGGTAAGGATGGGCAGAACTGCACCTCATGCAGCAGAAGTCATGTCTATGTACAAAAAACCTATGAACTGCTGGTATCGACCAATCCTAATTGTACGTACTGCATATATGGTTTAATGTATTGTCCTTATTTTATTTCATACCTGTCATGTTTTGCAATGCACTATTATTTATTGTGCATGGGATGTTGCTGAAAAATGTCCATCAGTCTACATACTCTATTATCAAATTATCAGAGTGAAAGTAAAATACCTAAAGGGCCTACCTTCATACTCTGAATACCAAACACAGTTCAGATTTTATCTCCGTATTGAGTTTTAATGCAGATGTTATGCTGTGGACCACACCTCCTTACCACTAACATCTTGCTCTAACTCAAGCTCATTCTCCTCTTAACCATGTTGTCTCTTCAGGCTCAAGTCCATACGTGTACATATTGCATATAATGTGTTGCTTACATCACGATGGATCTTTGACTTGAATAACTCTAATAATTTTCTATTACAGATTTATTTGATGTTTTACTAGAATACTGTTTGCAATCAATTATCTATAAATCTGTTTGTTTTCACCCAAGCTCTGTCTGCAACTGGTAATCGCTGAACAGTGTAATAAACCAGTAAACAAACATCTCTATATGGATAAATAAATATAATCGGTCACAGAAAAACAAGCCTGGACAGCAATCCTGAAAGCACATGGAGTATGTACGAAGACCCCCAAACCTACAAAGTCCTATAATGTATGGCAGGCAGCGAGGTTGTTCAGTAAGACCAGGGCAACATAGAATAACAGTATGGATACGGAAAGTGCAGTCTGCTTCATCCTTTAAGCTAGCATCAAAGCCTGATTGAATAATAGTTAAGAAAGTAGGCAAACATATCTTAAATAAACCAATACCAGACACACAATTGGTGTCATCAAGGACACCAGACATACACAGGTACATCTACATGAATAGCAGTCATTCTCTGGAAAGGTGTAGAGTAACAGACACAAACAGTCTAGGATAACAATTCACTGAGTATGATATTTAAATGCTACCATCAAAAAAGATCTGAATCCTACTAAATAATGGAAGTGGCCTTTAATCAGATCAGCCCTGGTTGGAATACAAACAGAGATAACATTATTAAGTACTGTGATAATCCACCACTGGAACAGTAATCAAGGAGCCTCAATCCTTACCACTGCCACATGTGGGGGGACATTCACTGGGAGGATAACTGGTACACACACAGTATTTCCAGACACAGCTCTCTGCATCAAGTGCAATTTCCCTTAAGAGCACACAAAGACCACAATCTGTCTGGGGCTGTTTTCTCCTTCTTCCTCCAGATCTCCAGTAAGACTCCCCACTGGCACAGCTATAGAGTTGAGATCTCAGCTGAGTGACCAAGCCAAGACCTCCAGCACCCTCTCTATCCAACTAGTGCTTTGTGTTCCTGTCCATACACTCTGAGGTCTGATTTATACACACACACACACACACACACACACACACACACACACACACACACACACACGGGAAAGGCTGGCACAGATTTACTAGCTATGCCCTCTTCTGCCCAAACTATAAGGTAGTTTTCACTGCCACCAGTCACTCCTTAACAGACACTTTGGGGCCCTTAACAAATGGTGTCCAACTTTTCTGTGCAACATTAATACTAATAGAAATGGTAGTTTGACCAAGAGCAAGGTTGACAGGAGTGTCCGACACAGTGTCACCAAATAAATATGCAAGTATTCTCAAAACTTAAATATCTCTACACAGATCAGCCACAATGAAAGGTTTAACTATATTTAATAATAAAAGGATAAGACAATACTAAACATATATTCAAAGTGACATCAGAGTTCAAAACCACATGACATATTTAAACTAACATTGCAATACAGGCTCACACAAGTAAAGAAACACATCTAAACTAAGCTTTACTATATTCCTGACTGTATCGAAGAGAATTACACCAGTCCATAGAAACTTACTTCATTAGAGCAAGGCAGACAATGTGAATGGTTCTTGTTGTCAGGTCCAAAAGAGAATGCAGAATGCCCTGTCTCACTGAAAGATTTCTCAAAATAATATCTAAAATATTACTACTGGGATAGCTTGCAGAATGACATAATTTCTGGTCATCTGACTTCTAGTTCCCAGGCCCAAACCCCCACTGATGCCAGTAAAATTACTCATACAAGGGCTTTTGCTCAGTTCTTTGGCAGATGCTGGAAGTCGTAAAACAATTGCATTACTTCATGCTTCCAAAGTAGCAATTAGTTCTCTCTTAAGACAATACAGAAAGCTTCCTAGTACAGACTTTTTGTCTCTAGCTGCATTAATCATTATGGCATAACCTATAAAGTATTTTAATTTCAGATACTTTTCTAAAGTTTGCTGGACTGAGGTTAACCTAATTTATTCTAGTTTCCACTGTTAAAATATATACATTTAAACAGTTGCAATAGTGCATGTACATTTCTGTTTTCTTCCAGTAGGGCACACTGTGGATGCATTACACAACACTTTACAAATACCTTTTCAAGACAAACATCTCCACAGAGCAGTTTGATATACACATGACATACAGTTCTAATACATTTGTAACACAAGCGTCTTCAATAAATTACAAATACAAATGACATATAACTATTTACAAAATTCTAGCTAGCTGTGCTGGCAGTACCTCCTTTTGTGACAAGTACAATCATGTACGAAAATTCAACATGTAGTCTAAAGCATCATATATGTACTTCAACCAGTGTGTGTATGTATTTATGTATGTATGTGGTGAGTGTAAATAGGCAAGCAAGCCAGAATATGCAACAAATTAAGTGTGGTAATTATTCAGATGGCAGCAAAATGACACGCATCTTTTTTAACATAGTGCAATTAGCACCATGTTAACTTATGCTACATTTTTTTGAACAAGATTTTCTTTTGTTTTTTTGTTAAACAGGTCAATGATGTACTCGCATGCCTTGCTATGAGGAAAGAAAAATTATACCAGCTGGGGATTCAGATGCTTTTTCATACTGAGAGTTGTATTTTCTGTTTGTGAGTGCTCTATCTGAGCTTTTCTGTGCATTTTTGATTTTTTGAGGTTTCTGTATTCTACAGCTAGGAACTGTAACTTACTATAATTGTGCATTACTATAATGTGCATTACTATAATTGTCTGTTTACAGTTAAAAGCATTTTCTAGAGTCTGCTTGCTCCTTGATCTGTTTTAAAACTTTCATTTAGTGGCTACAGCTAGCAACTGTAATAGTGTGCATTACTATAATTGCATTTTTATTTAATTACTAAATTGTAAACTGCTTGTTCATACTGAGACTTGGATTTTCTCTGTGGGTGTTCTTTCTATGCTTTTAAAGTGAGGTTTCTGTGTTCTGCTCAGGTGGCATAATCTTGATAGAGGCCTGTTGTCTAGGCTGGTAGTTTTGTTTGAGTTTCCTGTCTTTCTGGCAGGCATTTTCTGCTGATTGTCTTCATTATTATTGAGAGTAACAAGGCCTCCTGACCTTCTGTAGTACGAGTGATTGGGTAATAGCAGGGGCTGAGTAGTAATTTGATCTTCCAACTCTTCCATTCTTACTGGTATATAAACCCTGTGTCTTATAAAAGTTGTGCTTGTATTGCTCAGGCTGTGGATTGCATTGCATTACTGAAACTAAGTGGAAATCCCTTAATATTCCAAGAGCAGGATGTGTTATTTCACTGAATTGCACTTCTGAAACGCTTATAATTGTGCTATACAGTTGATCTAGTACATTTTGCACGGTTATAAAGCTTTTTTTATTGTTTCACTGCATTTATGTACTGTTTTAACTGTATTTTTCATTGCTAGATACTCTTTCATTAATCTGATTGCATGTTTACTAAATTACTTAACTGTAAACTGCTTTTTCATACTGAGAGTTGTATTTTCTGTTTGTGAGTGCACTATCTGAGCTTTTCGGGGCATTTTTGAATTTTTGAGGTTTCTGTGTTCTACAGCTAGAAACTGTAATTGTGTGCATTACTATAATTGTCTGTTTACAGTTAAAAGCATTCTTTAGGGTCTGCTTGTTCCTTGATCTGTTTTAAAACTTTCATCTAGTGGCTACAGCTAGGAACTGTAATTTTTCCCATCCACCCTCCTTAGTGTTGTGTGTTCTTATACTTGGTGGCTTTGCAGTTGCCTGCCCATACTGTATATTTGATCTGTGACACTCCTCCCAGTCTAGTGTCATTAGTTCATTCAATCTAATAGAGAACATTTGTGAAGGCCAACCCACTCAGATTCTTAACGTTGAATCAACTTCTGTTCCAGCTTTCTCTTTTTCCACTTTTACTGAAAAAAGAAAAAAAAATTCTAAGCTTGCTTCCCCCATTTCCTGTGGCAGGTGTTGTCCAGATACGGATTTGCTGTGTCCAGGACTGTTTGTGAGCTCCTAAGCCCCCCCCCCCCCACTTAACTGGGGGTTAAAGTATTCCTGGCGCCATAAAGTCTGTTCTTCAAATTTTCCCTTGCAACTAGCCAGCTTTTTAGTTTTAGCACTCAAATCTGTTACTTTGAGCTCAGCACTTGTTCAGAACTCATTGCAAGCACTAAATAAGTTACAAATTACTAAAGCACTCAACTTTCCCCACTTGTCTAGAGGAAAACAGTATTTAGTACTTAAAAAATAAGCACCTATTCAGGTATGTCTAAAGGTCGAATCCGGGTATCTCAGGACAATGCAGCAATTGCCTCATGTACACAGACAACCCTCTCCTCCTACCACCCAACACTACGACCCAAGAGAGAGATGCACTTATATAGCCAAATTGGAAGCAAAGCTCTCTTCACCGAAGACTGGACTAGACAGTCAAGAGGAGAAGGTAAACACTTGCACCGCACCACACTCATCACATACTCCCTCAAAACCTACACCACCAAAACACACACACACAGAAGCACAAAACACACACCTACATTCACGGAGGCTCTCAGTACAAATCTGCCCAAACAGAGACCTCCAAAGCAGAAATGCAAGCAATCTCCACCCCCCAACACAACCCAAATGACACATAGCCCACATACTCAGTGTGCCACTCAACTACAGCCCATAAGGCATAACGTACCCAACACTCTAGTCATAGGTGACTCTATAGTCAGGCACACTAATGTTGCACTCACCAGGCTAAACAAGGAAAAAGTTACTGTCAGCTGCCTGTCAGGTGCCAGGATCCGCCACATAATGCACGCACTCAGGTCACTCCACAACAAGTACAAATATGACTCTGTCACTGTCCATGCTGGTGTGAATGACCTGAGACATACCTCCCTGGACTACATGAAGAGAGACATGGAGGAGCTCTCCAATCTTGTAGCCCAGGCAGGTATGACCCTAGCCCAGAGTAGCATCCTGCCATCACTCAGAATGATACCACAGTACAAGGACAAAATAACTGACTTTAACAATTGGCTAAGCTTCTGGTGTCATTCTAAGGGAATCCAGTTATCTATCTGCCTGGGGTGACATGATCGACAGACCATGTTGCTTTGCCAGAGATGGCCTGCACCTGTCGCCCTTGGGATTCTGGATACTGGCAAAGGCTCTTGCCACCCCTACAGTGCCTCTTTTAGGCAAGGTTCAAATGACAAATTCACCAGCATAACAGGTACTAGCAAGCAAAATCTGAGGGTAATGCTACTAAATGCTAGAAGTCTAAAACCTCAAAATGCACTCACTCGAGGCACTCCTTAAAATGGAGAACACTGACATCTGTGCAGAGACAGACCTGGTTCAAAGCTCCAGAGAGATATTCATACCACACCTTTCGGCCACCAAACCCGGACCAAAACACTAAAGGTGGAGGCGCGTCCATATTCAATAAGGATATCCACACCTCCAAGTTAGTTGCTCAGCATAATGCATCCGAGATTATCCAAGTTCAACTAACTCTGGGCAAAACCGCAATCCAGATTGTAACTTGCTACAGACCCCCCACCATGCCACAGGATTCCCACTCCTCTTTTCTTGATACACTGGAAAATATTAAGGTACAGCCCAACACTCTAATACTGGATGATTTCAACTACCCTACCATTAACTGGGAAAACTACTCATGTACCAACTCTTTTGCTCAACGTTTTCTGGAAATCATCAATTCCAATGCCTTGGATCAACCTATCCACACCCCCACTAGGAGCAGCAATATCCTAGACCTGGTCATCACCAACATGGGTGACCAGTGTTCCACATCAGAGGTCAGCTCCTCGTTGGTCAGATCCGACCACAAGCTAATCACCCTAGACATCCACATCCCGCTCCCACCCCCCATTAAGAAAACAACCATAAAAAAATTCTCCAAAGCCAACTTCACGCTTCTTAAGACAGAAGTGGCAAACTTCACGACACCCATGCAGATGGACAATAGAGGTACGACTGCTGAATCCTACGCAAATGCACTTTATAAGCACTTACACGAGTGCATGGATCGTGCTATCCCTAAACAGAACCAAGATGCTATCCTCCAAAAAAAAGGAAGCCAATCTGGTGGTCTTCTGCCATAAACAGACTCTACAAGAGAAGAAAGAAACTGTTGCAAAAAAGAGTAAAATCCCACGATTGGAGGAACTCCCTAGTCAGCCTCAGTAAGAAGCTGAGATCCCTCATAAAATCCTCCAAAGCTAGTTATGAAAACAAAATCACCACTGATTCTAAAGACAACCACAAAACATTCTATAGCTATGTCAAGAATCTCAATGGCAACACTCAGACCTGCTCTGAGTTACAGCACAATGACACTAAATATGCAGAACCAACTGATATTGCCAACATCCTGGCAGACAGGTTCAGTGCTAACTTTACTCCTCTCTCACCCCCTAAAGGGCCCATCTTTATACCGGAAGAATGCAAAGTTCCTGTGATCACGGCTGCACAGGTAAAAACCTCACTCTTCAAAGCCAAGAACACAGCATCCATGGGACCTGACATCATCCCAGGCTGCCTTTTACACAAACTACAGAATGAACTGGCACCCCACCTAAGTACCATGTTCAATCATAGCCTCACCTCAGGCTTTGTGCCCATTGAATGGTGCACCGCGATGGTTATCCCATTCCACAAAGGGGGAAGCCACAACAGACCCTGGGAAATACTGCCCCATTAGCCTGACGAGCCTGGTCTGCAAGGCCATGGAATGTATCATCATGGAACTCAAAGAAACTGGAGATCTCTAAACTCTGGACCCCACACAGTTCGGGTTTGTAAAAGGCAGATCATGTATACTAAACCTGACAGACTTCTTTGAAGTAGTCACCAAAGCCACAGATGAGGGTAAGGTGGTTCACACAGCCTATCTAGATCTCGCCAAGGTGTTCAACACCATCCCCCACTCTGGAATTATAGACAATCTCACTAAACCAGGTATAAATCCGTATGTCACAAGATGGGTTGCCAACTGGCTCACTGACAGAACCCACACTGTGAAAGTAGGAGACTCCAAATCAGACTTCAGACCAGTCACAAGTGGAGTATCACAGGATTCAGTCCTGGGTCCTCTCATGTTTGGTATCTACTTCTCTGAAGTACAGGCTAACACAGAGGGTCTTTGGCTGACTAAATTCACAGATGACTGCAAACTAGGTGTCATAATCGAAGCTCCTAACAATGTGGAAATCCTACAAAAGGGCCTCACTGAGACAGATGCCTGGTGTCAAAGCCATGGTCTCAAGCTCAATGCCAAAAAGTGCATTGTCATTCCTTTTGGTAAAAACTCTGTACCCATGAACTACCACATAGGCGGTAGTCTACTTAACACCGAAAGTGTGATAAGAGACCTTGGAACACAGGTGGACATAGTCTCTCCTATGATAATCACATCGCCAAAGTGGTCAGGAAATCCTTCTACGTGGCACACCTCATCACAAAAGATTTCTCATCCAGAAAAAAAGAGGTCATTGTTCCCCTCTACTCATCACTCATTAGACCCATTATAGAGTATAACGCCCCCTTTTGGTACTTACCACACAAGACATCTACAACAACTGGAAAAGCCGCAAAAATACCTCACAAAGAGGATTACTGGCCTCAAACAGATGCCTTATGCAGACCGTCTCAAAAGACTCCAACTTTACTCTGTCACATATTGCCTACTCAGAGGCGATCTCTGCCTAACATACAAAGCTATGTCAAACCCACAGCTGTTGAACATGCTCCACTTAAATAAATCCCAATCCCTCTGAGCTACACGCTCCAGGGACATAAATCCTGTCACCACAATAAACAGAACATGCTGGAAGGATAGATTCCTGTCCCAGAAACTTCCCATACTCTGGAACAGACTACCTATCTATGTCAAACAGAGCTCCTCATTAGCACTCTTCAAGAAAAATCTTGATGAATGGATTGGTAATAGGAAATTCACCCCGGGGATCACTTCTGTGGTTCTGCTTGACAGGGGCACAGGAAAATAATTTTCTTGGGTGGCGAAAGCCAGGGTACCTTTTTGGCTAGGCTTATATAGGCCCTAGGGCCAATAGCCTAGTACCTACCTATGAACCTTATGCCCACAAGTATATTCCAAAACATTTACTATGAAATATGATAATGTCACAAAAGGAAGTCTAAGAAATTGCCGAACTGTACACTGCAAACAAACATCTGTTTGCTTTTTCATTTATATTATAAACTGCAAACATTTACAGAGTGCAGATAGCTGGATTGGACCAGTAGGCCCATCTTGCAGCCATGATAGAGGAACAAGAAAATATGTAAATAAAATATTTACCATTTATAAGACATGAATACATATACAAATTAAGCTACATAAATCAAAATGTAATGAGTGCCATGTGGCATTGGCTGTACTCATGTTTCCACCACACCGTCTGTAAGCTTTGCTGCAGCAGCTTTGCTCAACTGCTATGTCAGTTTACAAGTACACATTTCTTATATTATCACATCAAATCATATGAAAATCATGAAAGTTGAAAACAAACCGGTATGGAACTAAAATGAAGCATTTCTTGCAGTATGTGCGTGAAACAAAAGTCACTTCCATTTTCTTCCATACTAACCATATCTGATCCATGTATTTTAATATCGAAGTGTACAATGGCAGATTTTGCTTATTTACACTAATTTTAAAATGCTATATTGCTTCTTGTGATCATAAAGCTCAAAGTAAAGTAAAAAAGTTCCACCTGCTAAATATTTGCATTATTCCGTGTATATCAACTCTAATAAACACAGAATAGTATCCATATACTATATTACTTGACCACCTCTAAGTACAACATTGATATAATGGGCTTTTCAAATAAATGACGCATTTTTTGCAGTTATATTAAAATGCTATACATTGCTAACTAAAATCACAAAGCATTAACGAGAAAAGTCACATCCACAGCCACTAAAACTGGGTTTTCATTGCTGGTCTGCATTACTTGTCTGTCGTGCAAAGCAGCACAAAGCACAGTTAGGTGTATAGATGTAATACAGTATGTACTTTGCATTGCTTTGAATAACAGAATTAATGGAGGTAACAAAAGATTTAACATTTTTTTTCTGGCACACTCATGAAAAAATTAGCTTAGCTGCTGCACAAAACATGCAAGAATTTATCTGTGACATTGTACCGCAATACCTTTCTATACACACGCACACACACACACACACATATATATATATATATATATATATATATAGATATATATATATATATATACACAATTAAATAAAAGCATCTAGTTATTAATCATCAAGGACAGAAGTACCTACAACCCCAAGGGGCAAATAGGAAAGATAAATGAAGCATTTGCAGAAGGAATAATTTTCTGTCATACACACAATACCAGTACTGATTTGCCAATCCATTTGAACATTTTTCACAGATGGCACACTTAAAAATATTCAAATTTTTACACTACGAGTACACTAAATGAAATATTTTGATGGAGTTATGGGATTATGTGTAACTCACCCTCCCCCGCTACATGTATGACGGAGGAGGAGTAACCAGGATTAATTAGAGAGGATTCTTTTCCATGTTCTTTTTCATAAAAAGGTTTTTTTTTTCTTGAAATTCAGTTATGTAGGTAAGAATGCTTTTGAAAGCCTCTACCGCATTCCTACCAAAGCAACTTATCAATATAAATGAGTCAGAGTAGGATGATAGCATTGCAAAACAGGTATGGCACCAGAATCCAAAAATGTTCAGAATGGTTCACCATCTTGTAGGATTGAGAGACTTAATTGTTCCTAGTGATAGAACTTATTGCAGTGTGGGCAGACCATATATCAGAATGTGTATCTGTCCCCAGGGACTCGTGCTATTCTATGGGAAAAAAAAGGCACTACTACTGCCATAACTAATTTTTTTTAGCAAAAGTCCAAACATCCAAATCCATTAATACCACTTTACTTCCCTTGTTATTATTTCACTTTAGTTGACATACATTCACCAATATGGACTACTCTCGCTCCTTGCCACTTAACTCAAATAGCTCTATCAGCAGATATAACATATGACATTATCTCAGTCCAGAAAGTGTTGTGTGGACCTGACAGCAGATTTTTTCAGCCATTTATTTCAGCCATCAGTAAACTACACTTGTTGTGAGGGGTAGTTTGGGCTTGCTTAATTAAGGACCCGTGTGCCATCTGGATTTGCTCCAACAATGCTTCTAACTGCAGTTCTATAAATTGGAGAATCATATTTCAAATGGCTGGTTAATACCATGGTTCCACCAGGTTAATGACATTTCAATAGATGTTCATTTCTCAAAAGAAAGGGAAGTGTGATCAAGTTATTGAACGTGCTTTTTGTTGTATGAAGATTTTTGAAGGAGAGTGTGGGTTTGGGGGTGAGAGTGGGTTAGGGTCAGAATAGGTGTTAAGAAAAAGAAAAAACATGTACCATTTTTATTTGTATTGCATGCCTATATTCATGGTTGAGGGTTAGAGGAGGGCTAGGTAAAGGCTAGATGTAGTGTTGTGCATGCATGTCTTTGCTGGTGGTGAAGTTTCTTTTGTCTTGTGCAGTGGTAGTATTACAGATTTTTTTTTTTAAGATAAGGAGCAAGTCTGGTGTTAGGGTTATCAACCATTGGTAAAGTGGAGCAGGAGGGGCAAACACATACAACTCTACCTTCAACCTTATACCTTACCAAATTTCTTTTGGCAACATTACTACTATTTTGAAAAATGATGTCTAAAGTTAATAGCAGTTTTAATGGATCTCTAAAGGAAATGGTTGTTTTCCCTTTGTGATCTGTTGTTTTTTTGCCATTTTAGCTTTGAGGTTCTGGTGGTTCGATTTGCTGGGATCAATCATTTGTGTTTCATTATTTCTAACAATAACAATAGATCCATTTCCAACACACTTACTACTTTGCATCCATGATAAAATTAATGTAAAGCTCTGAAGAAATGGTACTGTTGACAACAAACTGAACTTAATTATGGCTCTCACAATCATAGTATCACATGTTTTACTGTAAGTTAAATGAAAATTGTTTACAATGCAAATAGATATATGAAAGCAATCTGAATTGTACTTTATACAAACTACACTAACTTTTCTTCACATATACTACTTTTCTGATACCTTCTGCTTAAAAACCCAGAAATCCAGAAGAATAATGAAGCCTGTATTCATACTGAAAATCAAGATCAAGCAAGCACTTGCCCCTCTGTTCCAAGGGAGGTTTCTCTGTCTCTTACTCTGACAGATGTGCTATCCCACTCAAATTCCCCACCTGACAGGCCTCTCTTGTTCAGTATATACTTCTCTGAGGTTCAGGCTAACACGGGGGGATTATGGCTGACAAAGTTCGCAGATGACTGCAAACTGGGGGCCATAATCTAATCTCCAGCTGACACAAGCATCCTCCAAAAGGGTCTCAGAGACGGATGCTTGGTGCCAGAGCCACGGCCTCAAGCTAAATGCTAAAAAGTGCATAGTCATCCCCTTTGGGAAAAAACAAGGTGCCCACAAATTACCACATAGGTGGTAATCCATTAAGTACGGAAAAAGTAATTAGAGATTTGGGGACCAACGTAGATAGTAATCTCTCCTTTGATAATCACGTTGCCAAAGTGGCTAGAAAGACCTTCTATATAGCCCACCTTATCATGAAAGGGTTCACATCTAGATCAAGAGAGGTCATTGTGCCCCTCTACTCGTCACTCATCAGGCCCATAACTGAATACAATGCCTCTTTTGGGAAGTACCTTACCCGACACCTGAAGCAACTGGAGAGACCCCAAAAGTACCTCACCAAGAGGATCATGGGCTACAAACAGATGTCCTATGCAGCTCGACTAAAGAAACTCCAGCTCTACTCAGTTGCTAAACACCTACTCAGAGGCGATCTATGCCTGACGTACAAAGCCATGTCAAACCCAGAATTAATGGACATGCTCCACCTCAAAAAATCCAAGTCCCTTAGAGCTACACACTCCAGGGACCTAAACCTCAGCACAAAAATAAATAGGACATGCTGGAGGGACAGATTCATTTCCCAGAGGCTCCCCTCAATCTGGAATAGAATCCCAATTCATGTTAGACATAGACCCTCGCTGACCCTCTTCAAGCGAAATTTGGACGCGTGGATGGGAAATCGCAAATTCACCCCTGGGATCTCTCCTGTGTCCCTGCTAGACAGAGGCACAGTTAACTAATCTTAAAAGGGTACCTTCTGTGACCTACTTTACAGAGGCACAGTAGGCTAATCTAATAGGGAGGCGGAAGCCAAATACACTCTGGCTAGGCTTATAAATGCCCTAGGGCAGATAGCCTAGTATCTACCTATGACACTGTGCCTAGAATGATGTGGCTATTGTAACCCCTTACAAAAGTAACAGTATGTAGTATGATATAGGAAATGATTTATAGGTGTGATTTTTGTACTCCAAAGTTGGCTCATCATCAGGCCTCTACCCCAGACCCTAAAGACCCATTCATTCTCGTGGTTATAGTGAGAGGCCTACAGCATGTTCATTCCTTGAATCAGGCAAGAGCAATCAGCCCATTAATTCCATGCTGAGGTAAAAGTCTAATATGGAGGTGGGCCATCATCATGAACACGGTGGCCTACATGGTTTTCATCACAAAACAAACATCAGTCATAGCTTTTGAGCCTCCCAACTGTGTGTGCAGCACACAACCACTTTGGATTTTATGAGTATCATCCTACAATACTCCAGCATACTGACCAGGGTTATAAGTGCAATGGATGTAGCCACTGTCCTCCTGTCAGGAAGTCAAGCCAAAATTGTTTGCACATCCTCTCTGCCTGGTCATGCAAGCCTCCAGGTCCACTACTCAAACACAGGCTGTCGTGTGTAGTCAGAAATTTATCCTTCTCTGTCAAAGAGCCAATTGATTGGTTGGATGACTAAGTTTTCTGAATATTACTACAATAAGAGGTTTACTACAAAAAGAGAAATTAATAGAAGTTATCAGGTTACTACAAAAGGAAGATGCTGAATGGCCGAGGAATGCAACTGTCTAAACAGCTTATTAACTTGGAGAAAGCTGCAACCTTCTGTATCATGGTATATGAAATTAGAACTGTGATTTTGTGTGTGTGTGTGTGTGTGTGTGTGTGTGTGTGTGTGTGTTAAGAAAAATGTCTTGTTACTGTGAGCTTTTTAATGCAGTGTTTTACGTAAAACATATGATGGTTGGCCTACTCTCTGTTCCTAACAGTAAGGACAACTGTCAGATAAGTTTGTTTAAAAACTATCATGAACTATTTCTTGTAATAGTAAGTCTTGCATTGTAAATGTGAAGATTTCTGAGGTGAGTTATTGTAAGAATAAAAGATCAACATGATCCCCCTACCCTCTAAAACCAAGGCTGCAGGTATGAGGATCGCTAACAGCTCAAAAATTTTCCATGCTGCTGCACTCCACCTGTATCCCACAATGTACTGAGACAGCTCCCTTTTCTAGATGAGGTAGCAATACAACCATAAGCTATGAACTGAAGATCACTATGACCAAACTGGTAGAGGAAGGGATAGGTATTTATGGAGAACAGCCCCTATTAAAAATCTATCATTATGCTAAGTACAAAATGTTTGTGTCTTATAGGTGTGGCACCATCCTCCAAACATCCCAGACTCTTCCTGATGAAAAATCCTTCACCAAAATATCCATCAGTTCTGTGGCCCTAAATCATATTAAGCACCTGGAAGCTCGGTTCAAATTGCAGTGTTTCAGAAATCTGTTCAAGGATGTGCAAGTAGCAACAAAACAATTATCTTTTATTGATGACTTCTTTAAGAAAGTGGCTGCAGCAGATAAGCCCTACAGGAATGAGTTTTGGAAAAAACAGACGACTACTTTCCACGGCAGACATACCTTCAGCCAATTTAGTGAGAAACCCTTCTAACCAAGGTGACTTTGGAAACTTTAAGAGGTACTGATTTGGAATCACAGAAAACGAATAACTGAAAATGCTGACATCCTTTGTCCTCTCCAAATTATATCTTCGCTGTCTTTGAACAGGTTTTCCTGCACTTAGAATAATGAAGAAAATAACAGGCAAATTAATGTCATAGTTAAGACTGAACTCAGTATTTAGCTTAGCCATGAAATGGGGGTTAGTCACAACAGAAACCATATTCTAGTGATAAAGTGATTAGGATCCACACAGACAAAATTAATCTCATAATTCCTCCAGGTAAAGATGACAGACACTAAAACAGTGTAAAAATTTAAAGTCAAGAAAAGTGGCTAGTTCAAAGGTAGCCCGAGTTAAGGTCCCCAAAATAAATTACAAGGCCAAGATTGAGTAAAAAAATCAGCCTCAAAAGGAATACGTCTTTCAAGAATTTTCAAAGACACCAAGGCAGAACTATTTTATCCCCCATATGAAATCTGGAGATGGCTGCCAATTGGACAGTGACAGAAGAACAGAAGTGAGAAAAATGTCAGCAAGGATACCTAGTAGGTGGAGCCACATCACCTTGAATTTTAATGAAAAAAATCTCTTTTAGTTTCCAGCATATAAAAAGAAAACAGTCACTTTTAGACTGACACACACATTCTACTGAGCCTTTAAATCACAGCAACATTACATGCCTATGTTTTATACCTTTTGCATGTTTTACTACAAAGAGAACTGAAAGTTGCATGCTTGCTTAGAACTGACTAGGTAAATTTCAAAATGTTATCTGAAATAAATTTGACTTATTTGCAATGACAGTACCTTTTTATTGATTCAATGTAGTCTTATGATTTTTATATATTTGTTAATCAGGTAACTCCACTGCACACAAGTGTTCCTTTCCAGGGGTGACCTGGGAGCATACATGCAATTCTATTTAAAGAAGTATTGTAAGTTAATTTGGGCTACAGTAATAAAAGGATAAGGTGGATGTTGGAGGACAGGTAGAACAGCAAGTGGGTACTGTGAGGGTAGGTGAGTGACGGAGAGTGGGATGGAGAATATGGCATAGACAGAGAGGAAATACAGTTGTTGGTTTAGCATGGCTGGCAATGTTAAGATGTGAATGGAGCAAAGTGAGTGCAATGGAGGTACAGAGTTAAACAATGTCTTATACAGACAAGAATTTATGAGTAGCTCTTGTGTATGAAAATTTATTGAGCTGAGTTTTAAATTAGGGAAGGAGGTGATGCCTCATAGGTTTGCAAAGAATAATTCCAAGGTCTAATGTGCTATTACTGAGAAGATGTGACCAGTTGAGTAGAATTTCAAGAAAAAAAGTGTGTATTCTTCACTTATGTGAACTTATTCTGCTTTAATTAGGACTGAGTAGTAGTGTTCTCCTTGAGGGATTGTTAATGGGATGAACCTATAGATTTGATTGGATAGTATTTGCAGAGCTGATTTTTTTTTTCTGAGGCCCTGGCAATAATAGGGAGCCATGTTTTAGACATAGCAAGAAAATTCATTTCCATTTGTTAGTCTATTTATAGGAAACTGTAGCGTGATTTTCTAGGCCCAGAAAAGTATGCAATTTCCTTTAGATTTAATACTAGTGATATGAAAATTAAAGTTTAGGTATCTGCACAGGGAGATGTCAACTTATTTGATGTATGGTGTCTCTCTAAATGGTCTTTGAAGTACCGCCTTACTGTCCTTCTTGCAAAACTATAGAGAGTTTTTATTTTGTACCAAACATCATGCCATTAGTTTTTTTTTTGGTGCATCTTTGTGTAAGTGTATTCATTATTGTTTGAAAGGCAGTGCTACTAGATTAAAGTTGTTTATTGATGATGGTATGGAAGGGGTGGGAGCTGTCGACCACTATAATGTCTGTCTACATAAGGAAGGCTTTTGGACGTAGGTGAGCTTGGAGGGAGATGATGAATAGTAACAACAGGAAGGTGTGAGCAAACTGATCTTTAACAGCTACTTCTGCAAGAGGGTCATAGAGACAGAAAGAGAGGATGAAATCGATGTTTGTACTTTGAAATGTCGATCTGAAATGAAATTGTGGAACCAGAGGAGGTCATGTTTCTTATGATTGATCTGTGGAGGATAGTGAGGAAAATAATGGTTTAAGAGATCAGAAACTTTTCTGAGGTCTACAAAACAAACAAAACAAATAAAACAAAAATATATTATTTCCCTGTAATATACACAGGAATTTGTACTTCTGATGTAATAACTCAAGGAAGTATTATAGGCTACTGGTGTACTCTGCACACTGATCAAATTCAGCACAGCTTTCAAAATGGAAACCAACTACAAAGCAAAATATTACGCTGTGGTAGTATAAACTTCTAAACAAAGGATTCTCTCTGTATGCATAAAGGGACATATTTTTATCATCCTTTAAGACTTCAATATGAAACTTTCATGCAAGTAAAACCACAGTATTCCGTTTCAAAAACTCCTGAGATCCTATCTTGCTCTTAGGTTTTTCAGTGCAGCACTACGTGTAATCTGACCGCACTTCATAAGTTGCTCAATACAAGATTTTAATTAACTGCAATAGAACAAATATTTTTCTTATGAAATAAGTAGGAATGGGGATATAAATGTATCTGCATACTGAGCGGAAGTTCAACCTAACATCCCCAGTAGAAAATGAACATAATGCAAAATGTCAGGATGCAGCAGGAAACACCTCTGCATTAACATATCTGGTGCATATGTATAAAGGGTAATAATCTGAACCTTTCTAAGATTTCTTTATGAAACTTTCACAAAACAAATGTGGACAACTAGAAAATGCATCCAAAACTGCTATTTTACCCTCAGAAATTTCAGTAGAGTTCGGTGATCAATTTGATTTGACTTTACCACTTTAGCTGATTGAAAATATGCTGTGGAGCAATTACATTTCTTTGTAATGAGAATATATATATATATATATATCAACATAGATATAGATATATACACAAACTCAGACCTCTCAACTGTACAGATTTTCGCTTCATATATTTGACCCATCACTCAAATTGTGGTTTACTGGCAAATCCTTGCCAAATATTTTGAGGATTGAAATCAAAAAATAATGACAGACATTTGAGATTCAGACTTCATACAACTCAGAAAAATTCTATCTACTTTATTCTAAGTTTGTAAGAATATTTCAAAATTGTCCCTATTTTTGGGCATTTGACCCACTTACATATAGATATATATATATATATATATACACACACACACACACACACATATATGGTTTACTATGACTTACCCGAATAGCAGTCAGTCAGCCAGTGTTCAAAATCACGGTTTCCAAGGGGCAGGAAATCAAACCAACAGTGGTTGCATGGTGCACTTGACCATTTGACAAGTGATGTGCTGAGACTGTGGAGGGAAGTCACGCTTCAGTGAATAACAGGGAAGTAGCCCATTTCTTCACTATAGTGAAATCTCTGAGTTGTTATAGTTAATGTGCAGGGGGCTCCCTCTTGCAAAACAGTAGAGGTAAGCTAATTAACACGGCTGGAAGATGTGGATGTCTATATACATATATATATATATATATATATATATATATATATATATATATCTATATATATCTATATATCTATCTATATATATATGTATATATAGATACATATATATCTATACATATATATATATATATCTATATATATATGTATATATAGATACATATATATCTATACATATATATATATATATATATATATACATATATATATCTATACATATATATATATACATATATACATATATATATATATATATATATATATATATATACACACATATATATCTATATATATACATATATACATATATATATATATATATACACACACACACATATATATACCTGGATGCATATAGTATTTTTCACTTCTGATGTAAGGATATCTCAGTAAAAAATATTGTAAGACATTCTTCCATTATGAATCATGTGCACAAGTTCAAGGCAACACAATTAACAGAAACTAAGAATAATACAAAATGCCAAACTGTGAACCAATAAATACATCTCTTTTGAGACTTCGTTATGAAACGTACAATTAGGAATAGCAGGATGGTCATCTACAAAATGCACCTATGACTGTTACTCTTTCCAGCTCAGCACCCCAGCCTTATTGGGTTGCAACTCCTTCCACATGTTCAGACCTCAAACTGAAGATGTGTTTACTAAGGAAGGTGGTGTATCTATATTCATAAAAGACAAATATACCTCAACACTGGTTAAACAGAGTGACTCCCATGAATTACTCCAGGAGCAATTTACTGTTGAGAAAGACCCCTCTTCAAATCAGTGCCAGATGTAGCACTTCCTCCATGAACCAGAACACTCACCTAGCCTGCCTGGAGCTACTTGACTCAATCAAGAGACAATGGAACACCCTGGTTTTGGGTGACTTTAATTACCAGACCATTGACTGGGTTAATTATACATGTACTAACACTTTCACCCAAACTTCCTTGACTTCGTTAATTCCAGTGCTCTGGACCAGCTGGCTGACACCCCTACAAGGGGCTCAAACATTCTGGACCTGGTGCTCATCAACATGGGGGATCATTGTAACACCCAAGTGTGTTGCCCTCACTGGTGAGGTCTGACAACAAATCAGTCTCGTTGGATGTAACAATAACACCAGACACTCCCCCCAGTGCAACTAGACTAAAAAACATCACCAGAGCTAATTACTTCCTCTTACATGATGGCATAACCAGCTTCATACCCCTCCACCCACTGATGGAGAGGTTAGCTATCCTGGGATATACACTAATGCATTATATGAGCATCAATACAATTCTATGAACTCAGCTGTACCTGATAGGACCAAAGGAAGAACAAACCCACCTGGTGGACATCAGCCATTAACAGACTATACAATAACAGGAAGAAAGTGCTATCTAAAAGTAGGGAGTTACGGTGTCAAACTGGATGTACTCCCTCCTCAACTTAAATAGGCACATAGGACATCTTGTAAACTCCCTCTAAAACTACTTATGAATCCAAATTAGCATTTCTAGCTAAGGAAAAACCATAAGGCATTCTTTAGCTGCATGTGAAATCTCAAAGGAAAAATCCAGATTTGAACAGAACTTGTAGTTATTGGTATACATATACAGAACCAATGGATATAGCCAACCTGCTGGCTGACAGGTTCAGTGCAAACTTCACTCCCCTGTCTCCGCCACATATCACACAAAGCATCTCTAACATCTGTCCTCCACCTTGCATCTTCAAACAGCAAGTTTTAAAAGTCCTCTGAAAGGCTAAAAACATAGCCTCAATGGGACAAGACAACATCCTAGACTGCGTTCTCAATGGATTAAACAGGAATTTTCAACACCACTGGGTACCTTGTTCAACCACAGCCTTAGCACGGGTTTAGTCCCTGCTGAATGGAGAACAGTTACCATCATCCCTTTGCATAAAGGGGGTGCATCCACAGACCCTGGGAACTACAGACCCCTAAACCTAACCAACTTTATTTGCAAGACCATGGAGACATCATCATGGACCTTATCAACAAAGATATAGATAATCTACAAACACTCGACCCTACCCAGTTTGGCTTTGTTAATGGGAGATCATGCCTGTTAACCTTGGTGGACTTCTTCAAGACAGTCACCAAGCCCTTGACAAAGGTAAAACTGTGCATATGGCCTACCTGAACTTAGCCAGGGCCTTTGATATCATCCTCCACTCAGGCATTATTGATAAACTCATCCAGCTGGGTATCAACCCATATATTGTTAGGGCGATTGCAAATTGGCTCACCAAAAGAACTCCTACAGTCAAAATAGGAGACTGTACCACCTCCTGCAGACCAGTAACCTGTGGTGTACTACAGTGATCTGCTCTGGAGCCACTACTGTTCAGAATACAGTTCTCCAAAGTACAGGCAAAAACTAAAGGTCCATGGCTCATAAAGTTTGCCGATGACTGCAAACTAGGAGCAGTCATTCAGCCCCTAATGATGTCAATATCTTGCAAGAAGGACTTATACAGAGTAATGATTGCTGCTGAAATCAAGTACTTACACTCACTGCAATTATCATCCCCTTCAGCAAGGGTGAGGTCCCTGCAAACTACTCCATAAACAGCCACACAGCCACACCTTAAGCACACAATCACTGGTGAGAGACCTGGGCACGCAGGTTGATAGCAGCCTTACCTTCAATCACCATGTCTCCACAGTAATAAGGGCATTCTATGTTGCTCACCTTGTACATAAGGGCACTGCCTCCAGAAAAAAGGTTGTTATAAACACACTGTACTCTTCCCCTCATCAAGCCAGTAATTGAGTATAATGTTCCCTTTGGTATGTACCTCTCTAAGCACCTGCAGCAATTGGAGAGACTACAAAGGCTTCTTACAAAGAAAATGCAAGGTCTCCAGCACTTCATATGCGGACAGATTAAAATCACACTCTCTCTACTCTGTGTCATACAGACTGCTCAGATGTGACCTGTGTCTTGCATGCAAGGCATTAACTGGCCCTGCCTTAATAGAAATGCTACACATTCACAAGTCAGACAGTATGCTCAAGGGACCTTAACCTGGTATGGGACATCAACAGAACTTGCTGGAGGGACAGATTTATCTTGCAGGGGTTACCTCATCTCTGGGTCAGACTTCCAATCCATGTTAAGCACAGACCTTGTTGACTCTAAGCATAATTTGGACGATTGGATGGGTAACCATAAATTCACTCCAGGGCTTCCACCTGTGTCCCTCTTAGATATGGGTAATAAGTGCTAATTTAGTGTCTACCCATAACAGACACTCTTGGGAACAAGGGTTAACTTAGCTAGGCTTGTAAGGGCCCTAGGTCCATTAGCCTAGTAACCTCCTATGATCCTATAACATCAGTGCAGCTCAAAGCAGAATTTGTCCTAAAATATGCAGCCAATTGGAAGCATGGCATTAAAGTCAAGGTATGCAGGAAATATTTACACATATATCTGTGTGTGTATATAACACATACTACATGGTCTGTCTGTGTGCCATTTTAACCCTTTGGTTTGCATGTTATTTAGGATATTTTGCTGTTACCTTAATGTTATGGACATCAGGATTATTTTTAAGATCTGTGCTTCTAAAGCATGGCCAGTAAACTCAATTATGCTGAACTGATGAGCTCACAAAAACAGCAAAACATGACATGTCTACAGATACTGAGTTTTGGCTTTATTGGCCTGGATGCACCAGCAATGACCTAAAAAAGTAAAAGTAAATTGTCTTGGTCATTCAGCAGCCATGTAGCTAAAACACTAAACACTGGAATGCCCTTAAGGAATCACTGTTATATATCCCTAGGCCTCACTAAAGCACTTTACACAATGAAAATTCTAGCTTTCCTGGATCTTTCTTGCAGTTTTTATTAAATTGTTTATCTATGTCATTTTTTTCCCCTTTGTTGGGATGTTATTTGGGATACTTTGCAGGCACCCGAGTTTGATGAACATCAGCATTCTTCAGCCCTCTGTTACCAAAGTATGGCCAAACAATCCACATATGTTATACTGACAAGCTCCCGAAAAAGGTAAAACATAGCATTTCTACAGATAGTGGATTTGGGGTTTACTGGCCTTTATGCATCAGTAATAACGTGTATAAAAGTAAAAGTAAAACATCATAAGCATTTAGAAGCCATGCAGCTGAAGCACAGTATGTTGTCCAATGTTTGTCTGCATACATCCTACAGGCTTCCAGTACAGGAGGGTGACGGTATCAGATAGGGAAAACTCCAGGTTTGCTGGGGCTTTCTTGTACATTTTAATAAATGGATCATTTCTGTGACCTTTTTCCCCTTATGTTTTTTTTTTTATAATACACGCACACACATATCT